>NC_088333.1:36252500-36542500 GCF_036884655.1 Musa acuminata AAA Group | reverse complement strand
GGTATTACATATCAATTTAAATTTGATGGGAGGAGAAACCAATCTCAGCAATTAGCCTGCACTTGTTTACATTTGCAACTTGATTGTATCTTTTTTCTTTATGAAAATCCAGAAGAAATATAGCTCCAAGGAATTCAGAATTGAGGAGGAGCTTACTTGGTGATGTTCTTAAGTTCCTCGCGATGAAGAGATTGCAACAAATTGAAGTCCAACTTTGCAAGCTCCAGGATGGCATCATCTCGTGTGGCGTCCTCTTGGTAGATGGAGATGTAATCTCTTGCCAAGAGCCTTCTCATTCTTCTACAGAGAGGTGTCTCGAGGTCGAGAGACACTTGCGTTGTTAATGGTGGTTTAAGATCAGCTAATGCAGACACTAGGTTATTCTTCGTAAAAGAGATGGCTTCATCAAGAATGATCTCCCCATGAGTCCCAAGATAGGCTGCGTTGTACAAGCTTAGTAGTCCCTTCACATCACTGCCCAACGTAGACATGAAACTTCCTCCCTCATCTTTGAACTTGTTAAAGGCATCTACAGAAATACAAAAGATTTTTTGCTTTTAGAAAAAAAAACATAAAGCCATAATATCAAAATTAATTTACTGTTTTAAATGATTATGTGATAATCAAAATAAAGACTTTTGTGAGTGATTTTTATGTTTATTTTACCAAAAAAATATTATTGGTACTGTCAAAATCTATGATTGAATTAAATAAAAGATGATAAAAAATATCGTATTGTTTTGGATCACACATACAAATACTGCTTTATTTTAAGGAATTAAACGGATTACTTGGGGACACATAATGTCCGTGTTGTCTGAGCAGCCGAAACCAGAGAGCAGTGTGGTAAAGACCGTGGTCGTCAATATCAGCATCATGGATTCGACTTAGTGCTTCGCTTATTTCCTTCTGAAAGTGATAATCCAATCCAAGAAGCTGGATTGAATCAATCAGCTCCATGGTCTGCAGCAGATCAGTAGTATCATCGAACATGCTCTTTACTTGCCCCCTCAGCTCTTCAGCTCTCTCTTTCATCCTTGCATCATCCATGAATAAAAATAAGTAATGAATGCACATATTTTGAACTCGGAATCGTCCCTTCTTGCTGAGAACTCGAGCATTTCAGGCATACGCATATGTTTAAAGAAGTGATGGCGTTACATGCCTGTGTTTGAGGGGACGACTGGCCGTGTAGGATGAAGTAGTCTCCCCACACGCTCGGATGATAGCCTGCAGACTTACGATCCACAACCTCATCACCTGGAGCAAGTGACTGCAAACCCATAGTCTCCATTTTTTTTTTTGTGGAACCAAAACCTGGGAGGTCGCGATAGCTTGTTGCCTAGTGTTGGAATTTATAAGGAAATACATTCGGTAGTTGTGGTAGAAAAAACAACTCTTAGCCACAACTATCCACTTTGTATAGGTTATGCTCCTCTTTGTCATCCATCAATCGTTATCATTTGATCCAAGACAGAAGATAGAGGTGATATTTTTTATTGATAGGTTCTTCCTATTTATACAGATTAGGAGGAAGAATTTTTCTCAATAAAGTAGCGAGATTTTCTCATGCAGTTGGGAAAATTTTATCTTCTATCATGAACTTGCAAGATGGTACTCCTGTCAAGGATGCCGATCTTGGATCGATGGAATGAAAATAATTTATGGGCGATAGATTTCGTGAGTGAGTATGCTAGTTAATCAGTCATATGTACATGAGAAATACGTAGTTGATGTCGGAGAACTTGATCTCACATGAAGTGAAAGTCGATGACAATATGTTTAATGAGAGAGTGGAACACTGGATTGGTACACAGGTAGGTAGCTATGACATTATCACAATATATTGTAGAAGTAAAAGTGGAGTTAATGTTGAGTTTCTTGAGCAGATTTGTAACCCAATTGAGTTTTGCAGCAGCGGTAGTGATGACATGGTATTCAGCTTCAGTTGTAGACCATGCAATTGTCTTTTGCATCTTAGAACTCTAACTGATTGGACTAGCTCTAAAGAAAATAATATACCCCGACATGAATGTTCTATCATCAAAGTTTCTTGCCTAATCGGTGTTAACAAAAGCATAGAGAAGTGGAGAGTGTTTGCGGAGAAAGAGACCATGATTGAGGGTTCCTTTAAGATATCACATGATTCATTTGACTGCAGACCAATGCATAGTAACGGAATCAATGAAATCCTTTCAACCCGACGTGGTGGTGGCGCTAATGCCAGGCCAGATTCAAGTGTTCCTTGCCTTTTGTCCCACCTTAATTCACTTGTTATTACCAAGTCCTGTATTTTCTTAGATGGCTACTACATAAATTATAATAATTTATTGACCGTAAAAAAGATGTCTGGGTGGGTGAGAGCTAAGTACTATAAGGAGCCAACTACTTGTCGGTATTGAGTGAGTTCCATAGCAAAACTTCCATCACATAATTTGAGTGATTCACTAGTAGAGAGGGGAGTTGTAACCTCTTTTGTGTCTTGCATGTTTATCTTTAATAATAAATCTTGAATATATTTTCTTTATGACAAGAAGAGACCTAAAGATGTATATGTTGCTTTCACTCCTAAACAGTAGCTCAAAGTTCCTAGATCTTTAAGGAAAAATCGATCTGCCAATTACTTGATGAATGTCTAGATCTCCATAGGATTATTGCTCGTGACAATAATATAATCAAAATACACCAAAAGATACATTATGCCTATATGTTGTTGTCATAGAAATAATGAGATATCAGACTTAGAGTTGATAAAGCCAATTAGAGTAAAAAACGAGCCAAGTTTAGTGTATTAGGCTCTTGAAGACTAACGAAGTCCATAAATAGCCTTTTGTAGTTTACAAACATGCATTGGATATTGAGGATAGATGAAACCATGAGGTTGTTGCATAAATACGTTTTCAATTAGAGTCCCCTATAAAAAGGTATTATTAACATCTAGTTTTTGTAATTATCCGCCTCTAGTGATGGCCAAACTTAGGATAGGTCGAATTGTTATAAGTTTAACAATATGATTGAATATCTTAGTGAAATCAATACCAGGTCGTTAATGAAACCCTTTGGCAACTAGACATGCTTTATATCTGGCAATTGATCCATCTGGGTTCCGCTTAATTTGAAAAACTCACTTACACCCGATGATGTTTTATTTGTGATGAAAGAATACAAGGTTCCATTTTGAGTTATGGAGGAGGGCATCATATTATTCGCACATGACTTTATGCCAGTGTTAAGATTTTTGGGCTTGAGTGAATATGGTGAGTTCAATGGTCTTAGGTGAAGATTTTGTGATAGCATGTAGGTCAATGATTTAATGTGGTTTGAAAATACCACTCTTGGAGTGTGTTATCATTGGATGGCTAGAGGATATGGGATTGTGAGGTTGTATTGTTGGTATAAGCGGTGGAGAGTCATTGACATGGGCAGGATCAGGCTAAGGTACATCAGTGTCACTGGGTCTTGAAGAAGGTAAAGACAATGGTTGTGATTCTAAATATATTGGCTCATGAATGGGAGAAACTTGAGAAGAAGGGAGTGAAGTAGTAATTGAGGGAATGAGCTATTGTTGAACTAGAGTAGTAGTAGAGTGTGGATCTTGAGGAGAGGAACTAGATGGTGTCATGGGAGGCTCGTCTAATAGGATAGAGGTATACTCCAATGATGAATGTTTGTTGAAATAGTTTGCATGGTAGGAGACTCATAGTTTTGGAAAGAAAAGATAGAATCCACAAAAATAACTTGGCATGATATAAAGACTTTTTTAGTTTGGAAGTTATAGCATCAGAAAGCATTATATTCAAAAGAATATCCGATGAAAATGTAAGGCTTAAATCTTGATGTTATCTTATGGGAGGTATAGGGATGTAACCATAGATAATATAGACAACCAAATACTTTAAGTTTCTGAACGCTTGGAGATTTATGAAATAGTATTTCAAATGAAGATTGATATTGTATGACTAGCATAAGCATACAATTAATAAGGTATGTTATAGTTTGAAAGGTTGTTGTCCAGAAGGCATGGAGGCCTGATGTAGAAGTGTGAGACCAATTTCAACTATATGTCGATGTTTGTATTCGGTAGAGCCAATTAGTTAAGGAGTATGTGGGGGTAACTTGAGATGTTATATACTACAAGTAGAGAGATAAGATGTTAGGGCTTGAAATTCACCATCACCATTAGAGTAAACTGTTTTGATTGTAGACTAAAAATAGTTCTCAATCAACTTTCTAAAGTTGATAAAGATTGTAGAAACTTCATATTTACGATGAAGAGGATATAACCATGTATACTTAGTGAAATAATCTATAAAAATGGCATAAAATCTGAATTTGTCAAAAGAAATGATTGGAGCAGGCCCCAAACATCGGTATAAATAATTTTAAACGATTTAGAATAGGATATGTAGAATATGTCAAAGGATTATCTATGACTTTTATTACTAAAATATGCATCACAATAAGTTATAAAGCTACTTGATTTAAAAATAGGAAGAGAGTAATGAGAAAATAATTTCTACCAAATAAAGAATGAGGGATGACCAAGACGACGATACCACACATCGATTGGAGCTACAATCGAAGAGCGAACAGTGGGCTGAGTTATTTATGGAGTTGATGATAATTTGTAAATGTTGCCTTTATTCTCGCCTTGGACCAAGAATGCCCCTGTGCTCAAATCCTTGACAAAAAAAGAGTTAAAAAAAATTCAATTGAAGTATTGTTATGTTTGCATAATTCAAAAACAAAAATGAGGTTTCGTTTAATATGAGGTGCACATAGAACATTATCAAGTGTAAAAGTTGCGGTATCGAAATTAAGCGTTATAAAACTAGTATGAGTAATAGGAAGTCTTTTACCATCAACGACGATGATATCTTCATTGTCGCTATAATTATTATGGATAGACAAGTTCTGAAGATCAAAGATAATATAATAAGATGCACCAAAGTCCATAATACAATTGAGTTGACTAGTAGTTAGAGTAGTCATGAGATTCACCTAAGGTCACTGTGATGGAGCAAGGACTCTGGGTCGAAACCGATAGATTTTTACGGAGTATCCAGCTTTATCATACAGTTGGCAAATGACTCTTTGTTGACTTGTGAGTCCAGGACACTAGGGTTGATGCTTATTGGAGTTGCCACCTTGATAGGAATGTTGATGATGCTAATAAAGGGGGGTTTATTTTAGACTCATAGGGTCAAGAGATATTTTCGCCAAACCTTTGTTAATGTTCTTGTTGTATTAGTTGCTCTTCCACTTGGACTTTTGACTGACTTGAGCTATGATGGTTGGTTCAAGCAACTTGTCCTCGTGTTTCAAATATATTTCATAGTCAGTCAACTTGTTATAGAATTCTTCGAATAACATTGGTGAGTTGCGTACTCGAATTGTGGCTACCAATTCCTTCTACTCAACTCCAAGGCCATTAAGGGTATGGATTATGACTTTTTCTTCATATAGGGAATGACCTATCAAAGCTAAGTCATCAATGATAACTTTGATATTTTGATTTCTTACTCTAATACCATGATACAAGATAGAAGATAAAAGTGATATTTTTTATTGATATATTCTTCCTATTTATATCGGTTAGGAGGGGAGATTTTCCTTAATAAAGTAGCAAGATTTTATCGAAATCTTATTTACTATCAAATTTCCTATAATAATAAAAGGCTGCAATCTATAGGGCCAAGTTCTTTCATCGGGAGTCTAAGGTCGTATTCCTCGTAGTGGTCCATGAATAATATTTCAACCACTCTATGATAGTAGCCCCATCAGTCTCAATGAAACTATGATGGATATGTGGGAGGAGACCTAGTTGAGGGAGTTTGCGGTTGTGTTCCTTCTATTGAAAAAAGGTTATAATCTATAGGGTCAAGTTCTTTCGTCGGGGAGTCTTAGGTCGTATTCCTCGTGGTGGTCCATGAATAACATTTCAACCACTCTCTCGATGATAGTAGCCCCATTGGGAGTTTGTGGTTGTGATAGGAGGAGACTTGATTGAGGGAGTTTGTGGTTGTATTGCTTATATTGGTCTATTAATAATGATTTAACTTCCTATAAAGAAATAAATCTATCATGCTTGTGATTTAGCAATAGGATCAATTGAATTTTAATAAAGAAAAATATGCACTCAAATCTAATTTGAATATTCAAATAACAATTTAGTTAGATTTAAATTAAAAAAAATCTTACCAATGTGAGATCTGGATATACAATCTTACTTCTAAATATTTAGGGATCATTTTCCTGACTTAAATCTTAGACTCAAGTTTAGATAAGCTTAAATTATATTTAACATATTTAAATTAAATAAAACATGTTGGAATTCAACTTGAAGATCAGATTTGGATTTTACTTAATATAGAAAGATTGTACCCAAAACATGTTGGATTTTACTTGACTCAAATTCAAATAAATACGTGTTTCCATCAAATAAATACAAGTATTCAAATAAATACTTTGTGAGTCTGTTTTCGTGTTCGACGCCCTTCGGCGAACACGTGGATGTGCTCATCTCTTCTCGGTGGTGGATGACTTCAATACTGGGAGTCACCCGTAGCTGCAGCCTCAAATGAGATGTACATTTGGACTTATATGTGAGCTACAGCTGCAGTTTTGTTTTTGTTTTTTGTTTTTTTGGGAAAAAAAGAATGAATTAGCACTCAAGAAAGAGAGTTACAGCTGCTCGACAAGGCTGTCGCATCAGCCTTCCCAAAAACACAAAAAGATGATTGTGACCAGAAGTGTTAAGTTGCGTGGGGGATGAAGCTGAACTCGACAACCTTCAGCCTCGTACGAAGGGTAGCATCAGTCAAGACAGCAGAATCAGAGCATATCCAAATCTTGCTCAAGCCCTCCTGCTCTGTAAAATTTAGGGCTTCAAGAATCGTTATTCCTTCCGATATTACAGTATTGTGTGCTTTCCTTGCAGCATAGTCAACTGCTCTAATCCATCTGTTGGTAGGTGGCTATCAAGTTAAAGAGTATTCCGGATATTAAAATATATATTATTAAAAAATTCTAGAAATAAAATATTTTTTTTGACAAAAGTTTAAAAAAACAATTTCTTTCGAAAATTTGTCCAATTATACTTAAATAGTTAGGGAAAAAAAATTGGATTTTACTTAATATATATTAGAAGAAAATTGTTGGAATTCACATCTATCTCTCTCATGGTCACATATGAGATTGTGTGGAGGAAGTTGCATTTGATAGATCACATATCTATGATGGGACCTCCAAATATTAATGAACGCTTGACGAAATGTCCCGAACCACATGTATATGATGCGACGTCTCGTACCACATCTATTTCAATCGATCGGCAGATGTTTCATGCCTTCCGGCAAACATGTGGCTGTGCTTAACTCATTCTCAATGGTGGACGATCAGCTCCACAACTTAAATACGGGAGGTTATAAGATAAGATTTTTTTAACTATATTTTTTTTCCTAATTTATATAAATAGAAGAGGAAACATGTTAATATATTGAAGTATTTTCATTTCTTCAATAATACTTTGAGAAAAGTCAAGTTTCGCTCTTGCCTTTGGCCAGCGACCAACGTCGTTGAGACCAGCGACGTGAAAAAAGGTCGCTGCAGCCATCTGCCAAAAGTTGGTGGACTTAAGGAGAATGAAGGGCGGACTTACGGATAACGAAAGGAACGCTTGTGCCCTCACAGCAACAGCAATCGTAATAGTAGCAACGATCTACTCTTGTCCTACTCACAAAGTTTTTCATTTATAAACCATTCTTTACATCGATCTAAGATTGGTATCCTTATCATGAGCACTATATAGAAGATTATGAGGAAATCTTTCTATTCTGTTGAGAAAAATCCTCTATTCTATTGAGAAAAATTATTTTTTTTAATTTATATAAATAGAAGCGGGAATATATTAATGTATTTTTCTTAAATAACACATGAGACGCATGTTATATTTGGACATACTTATATTTGGACCTACTACTAAAAGGAAACGCACTAGCACGTAAGAAAGAGAGTTACAGCAGCTGGGCAAGACTGTTGCATCAGCGTTCCAAAAGGAAGAGTAATTCGTGAGTTCTCCTAAAAAAATGCAAGATGGAAGGAAAAAGTGTTAAAAGTTGTTAGGGATAAAGCTGAACTTGACAACCTTCAGCCTCATACAAAGGATAGAAATGTTAAAGATAATCCCATCTAGGAATCTGACCATGTTAGCATAATCATATTTAGGTCTTTTTTAATATCCTTCCACTATTACAGCATCGTATGCTTTAATTGTAGTACAATCAACTTCTCTCTTCTATTGATATTTTTTTGCCAAAAAGAAATATCAGTCGACTTCGAACTTTTTCTTTTAGACAATATACAAACATTATCCTTATGTAATCTTCTATAAATAATAAAAAATATTTACACTGATTTCATATTGCATGCTCAATATTCCTATCTTCTCCCAAAGTATGATGATATTGATCTATGCCTCAATAAATGAGTTCTTTAATTTACTCATTTAAATCATAATAGTTTATCTTGAATCTTATATTTTGATGATAAACCAATTGACAGCGTTTATGATTTGATTTACATTTTGAGTGACATAGGAAGCTTTGATCAGAAAGATATAATTAAAATAGGAATAATCATATTAGGCTGGAGTAAAATATGTCAGAAGATTAGATGTTGCGCTGAAAGATTGATCGACATATCAATAGAAGGCGTCAGGCCATGGGATCAGGCATTGGGCCAAGAAGAGCAAAAATTACATCAAGGAAATTGGAGTTACGGAGGTTAACTAGTCAATTAGACAATAAGCTACAAGAGAGGGTGATGCGCTGAAGAATCAAATGAAGTATCGATAAACCAATGACATATCGGATAATATTTGATTCAAACTTTGTAATAATTGTCTAGATCGAAGTAGGTTTTAAGTGTGCAGGATTAACTATGATAGCGATTAAGACATAAATCAAAATGAAGTCCCGGAATTAAGAATGAGATTTCGTTGGGAGATCGAGAGTTCGTTAGAAGTTCGGACATTCATCGGAAGTTCTACCGAAATTGACTAAGAAGTCCAGGAGCTTGCCAAAGAAGCTTGTCAGAACTCACCAAGAAGATTATCGTGAAGTACAGGAGCTTACCGGGAGTCCGTTGGAACATTGTCGAGATATTATCGGAAGTTCGCTAGAAGTTCACTAGAAGAAACCTAGACTAACCGGACTTGATTTGCTTAGTGTATGCCTTAAAATTCATAGTTAGCACATAATTAGGTTGGAATTGGGCCAACTCAATTAGGGGTTAATTGGGCCCAAGTTTAGGCTATGTTGGGCCAAGTAAAAAGGTCTAAACAGTGACCCAACAAGTGAAATCATAGTAACACAGTCTCTAAGACTATGTCAGGTAGTGGTACCACTAGTCTGGCCAGTGGCACCGCCTAGATACAGTCTCCTAGGCGATGGTATCTTCCAGTGTCAGGCTGTAGGCGGTGGTACCATCTGTACCCCGAAATCTCAGGGATTTGAATTTTGGCTCCAAGTTTTGAAGTTATTTAGGGTCTATAAATACCTCAGCTATTATTGTATATATTAATAAGAAAATTGAGCAAAACTCTATGATTCTAAAGTTGTAAATCTTATTAGAAAGTTGAGTTCCCTCCTAAATCTTAGAGAGAGTTCTAAGGGAGGTGTACGAGGGATACCTTATAAAATAGGGTTATAAAATATCATCTCCTAAACCTATGAAAAGGAGAAGAGAGGTGTAAAAGGGTAGTTGATATTTATCCATTGAAAGAAGATCATTAGTGAATGCCGATGGCCTCGACGGAAGAGGAATCAGGAGTGGATGTAGGTCATGACGATCGAACCACTATAAAATATGGTTTGTATTTTTACTTTGCTATTTACATTTATTTCAAACTATCATGTTTCCTCATTACTCTAGCTACACACTCTTACAAATGTGTTTTAAGTTAACATATTTTTGAAATTGGTTTTAATTGGACGAAAGAATTTTGAAATGATGTAATTTTGTTCGATATACTAATTCACCCCCCTAGTGCCGATTCGATCCTAACAGTTGGTATCCGAGCTATGTTATTTCTCGTTTGATTTAATACCCAAGAGAAATGACTCTTTTCGGCTTTCAAGAGGGCTTTTCTATCATTTGTCCTCCCATGTTCAATAAGATGGACTACAAATATTAGAAAACTCGGATGAGAGTTTTCTTGCTTTCATTGAATCTCGATTTATAGAATATAGTCGAATTCAGTTTTCAAAAGTCTTCTACTCTAATGAACGAATATAATGATTTGAAGAAGAAAACTTTTTCTTTAAATTCTAGAGCTATGAACGCTATATTTTGTGCTTTGGATAAACTGAATTCAATCGAGTTTCTATTTGCGAAACGACTTTTGATATTTGGAATATACTCGAAATCACACATGAAGGCACTAGTAGAGTAAAAGATTTTAAGATAAATCTTTTGATGCATTCTTTTGAATTATTTCGAATGAAGCCAAGCGAAACTATTATTGACATGTACACCCATTTTATGAATGTCGTCAGTAGTTTAAAAGCTCTTGGCAAATGTTTTTCAAATTTTGAACTTGTTAATAAGATATTAAGTTCCCTTCTAAAAATTTGGGATCCTAAAATAATGGCAATACAAGAGACAAAGAACTTCAATAATTTTCTACTGGAAGAACTTATTGGTTCATTGATGACATATGAAATGACGTGCAAGGTATATAATAAACATGAGAATAACCTTCCAAAGATTATGAAGGATTTAGACTTCTAACAATAAAGCTTAAGAAGTTCTTAAAACAAGAATCAAAGAATAAAAATAAACTTAAAAAGAACATAACTACTTGCTATGAACATGAGAAGCTGGGTCACTCCAAAGATGAGTATATAAAACTGAAGAAGAAGTTACCAAAGGATGAATCGAACATATCTAAAGACGAAGAGCAAACCAACAAAGATGAGGTGGCCTTCCACAATGAGGTAAATGACTCACCCGAAACCCCTTTAATTTATTTTAAAATTACTTGATGCTTTTTATGAGTTATTTTTAATTAGTTAGTAAAAAAATAGAAAATATATAAAAAATTATCATACTTCTTTTTCTAGTAATTTATAAAAAAATAAAAATTTAAGCATGATAATTGTATGTTAACTCCTAGCATTAAGCATGAAAAGTTAGATTTATTTAAAAAGAAAATTACTTTATGTTTAATGAAATCATACTTGATATTTTAATGATGTAATGAAGTAATAATGTGTATCTTGATGATTTCTATATTGCTTTTTGATTTTGATTGAAAATACTTTTTGTTCACTGAAACCATGGTCGATGATTTGAAATCATGCTTAATGAGTTTATAGTTTGAAATTATGCATGTTATATCTTGAAAACTTGAAACCATGTTTTGATATCATGCATACCCAAGTAATGATGTTTTAAAAATTTTATTGTTTTGGTATCATGCCTAAAGTAATGATGATTTTCTTTTGTGATTTATGGTTTATTGATCTTTATTGTAATGAAAGTTGCTTTTTCGGTTTTAAACATGATGGATGGTTTTCATATGAAAACTTGAGCATACTTATATGAAATCAATAACATAAAATGAAACACATAAAAAAAAAGTATTATCATTAAAATTAAAATGATAAATCAAATCTCTTGTTTAAAGAAGCCTTATGTTTAATGTGTTATATTTTTTGTCATGATGATTTTGATGATGAAATTTATTTTTTAGTCTTAAACGATGATGCATGCTTTGATTTAGCATAAAAAAAACTTGGATATGCTTGTGTGAAATAAATCAAACAAAAAAAAGAGAAAAATATTTTTCTTAAAAATTTCTCAATCCCTATCTTATCGAGTTTTTAAAAAGGATATTGATAAATCTATTTATATGAATCTCTTTCACTATGAAAAAGATTTTGATGATTTGATGATTTAAATCTAAATGAGATTTTTCTAATCGAATCATGAATTTTCTCTTGAGATATTTTCTATTTTATGTGAATCAAGATCTCTTCTTTGTTTTTTTATGTTTCTTTTACCATTTACTAAAAAGGGGATTTTCTATATGAATCATAAGATTTCTTATAATGAATTAAAATCTTTTACTCCTATGTTTCTTTTTTCTATTCACTAAAGAGAATATTTATCAAAATGAATCATGTCTTTTGGTATTCACATGATCTTATCTTTCATGATATGATTTTTATAATTCCTTGTATTCATAAAGTATATCTCATCATCAAATTTTCCTTGTTATCTTTCATGTGATGATATAAAATTATGCAATACTCATGAGAAGTTATGATCATATATGATAGGATGTAATGTAATTTGACATTTTGAAACCATCATGATTTGAATTATTTATGATTTGGAATGATGCATGCAATACTATGATTTGTTGCTAAAATGATATATCATGAATGCTTGAGTATCATGTATGATATGCCATAGTGATGACTTATTTTTGGTATCATGCATGAAGGATGAAATGTAATGTTTTGAAATTATGCATATTTTAATTTAAAACTATAATGATGTGTAAACATATTAAAATAAAATTAATACTTTACCTTTGTCATGATTTGAAAATTATAGTAAAAATAATAATTACAAAATTGTATTCTTCTCTTTTTTTTGACAATGACAAAGGGGGAGATAAATTTGTTAGCTTGCACATTTCCAAGGTAAAAAAACTTACTTGCTTGCTTGCACATCTAAAGAGAAGTAAAAATTGTAAACTTATAAATCTCAAGAGAAGCAAAAGTGCTATCTTGCCTATCTCAAGAAGTAAAACTTGCAACTTGCACATTGCAAAAGAAAGCAAGAATTGCTAGCTTGCACACTTCAACAAGAGGCAAAAATGCTATCTTACATTCTTTCTCTAAAACTTGCTAGCTTTTATGTTCAATACTTGCTATCTAATTAGCTTGCATAGTTGCACTTCTTCTATTTATTGATGACAAACGAAAGAAGTTATGATGATAATCATGTATGGAATGATATATTGAAATTTTGATTATGCATGATTTTATGATGATATATTATAAATATTCATGATTAAATTTACTTTAACTTGAATTCAATCTGAATTCAAGGTTCTATCAATACAGCATATTGATAGGGGGAGTTAAGGTTAACTCCGTCATCAATTGGTTGTTATCATAAAAAATGAAGATATTGTTGAATTTTAAATTTTGATGATAAACTAATTGATAGTATTTATGATTTGATCTGCATTTTGAGTGACGCAGAAAACTTCGATCAAGAAGAGACAGTTAAAATAGGAAGAATCATGTTGGGCCGAAGTATAACATGTCAAAATATTGGATGTCACGATAAAAGATCGATTGACATATCGATAAAAGGCTTCGGGCCATGGGTTCGGCATCGGGCTAAGAAGAGTAGAAATTACGCTAAGAAAATCGGAGTTGTGGAGGTCAATTGACTGATTGGGCAATAGGCTGTAAGAGAGGATAATGTGCTGAAGAATCCAACGAAGCGTCAATGCACCAATGGCATGTTGGACAACATTTGATTCAAGCTTTGTAATAATTGTCTAGATCAAAGTAGGTTTTAAGTGTATAAGATTAACTATAATAACAATGAAGGTATAAAGCAAAATAAAGTCCCGGAGTCAATAACGAGATTTCGTTGAAAGTTCGAGAGTTCGTCGGAAGTCCAAACATTCGTCGAAAGTTCTGCCAGAATTGACTAAGAAGTCCAGGAGCTTGCCATAGAAGCTCATCGGAACTCGCCAAGGAGATTGTCGTGAAGTCCAAGAGCTTACCGGTTGTCCATTGGAACATTGCCGAGAAATTATCGGAAGTTCGTCGGAAGCTCGCTGGAAGAAACCTAGACTAACCGAACTTGATTTGCTTAGTGTATACCTTAAAATTCATAGTTATCATATAATTGGGTTGGAATTGGACTAACTCAATTAGGGGCCAATTGGACCCAAGTTTGGGCTATGTTGGGCTAAGTGAAAAAGCTCAAACAGTGACCCAACAAATGAAATTGTCGTGACACAGTCTCCGAGACTATGTCAGGTGGTGGTACCACCTAATAACCGAGCTTTGTTGAGAGTAACCGAGTTTGTTGGGAGTCCATTGGAACATTGCCGAGAAATCGTCAGAAGTTCGTCGGAAGCTCGCCGGAAGAAACATAGACTAACCAAACTTGATTTGCTTAGTGTATACCTTAAAATTCGTAGTTAGCATATAATTGGGTTGGAAGTGGGCCAACTAAATTATGGGCCAATTGGGCCCAAGTTTGGTCTGTGTTGTGCCAAGTGCAAAGGCTCAAACAGTAACATAACAAGTGAAACTGTCCTACCACAGTCTCCTAGGTGGTGGTACCATCCAGTGTCAAGCTATAGGTGATGGTATCGCCCGTACCCCAAAGTCTCAAGGATTTGAATTTTGGCTTCAAGTTTTAAAATCATTTAGGGTCTATAAATACCCCAGCTATTCCTATATGGAGTAAGAAAAAAGTTGAGCAAAATTCTATAATTTTAAAGTTATAAACCCTATTAGAAAGTTGAGTTCCCTCCTCCTAAAGCTTAGAAATAATTCTAAGGGAGGTGTGTGTGAGATACCTTATAAAAGAGGGTTGTAAAAGGATAGTTAATTTTCACTTGTTGAAAAAAGATTATTAGTGGATGCTGGTGACCTCGACGGAAGAGGAATCGAGAGTAGATGTAGGTCACAACAACCGAACTACTATGGTTTGCATTTCTACTTTGCTATTTATATTTATTGCAAACTACCATACTTTCTTATTACTCTAGCTACACACTCTTTCGAATGTGTTTTAAGTTAATATCTTTTCGAAATTGATTTTAATCGAGCGAAAGAATTTCAAACTGACATAATTTTATCCTCTGCACTAATTCACCCCCTCCCTCTTAGAGTGTCGACTCGATCTATCGTGGCTATAATTATGGTGGAAGCAATAGTACTTGGATTTGTTCCTCCTCTCCAATGATGTCTTCAACTGTTAAGAGTCTTTGAAGATCCTTTTTTTTTATCTATAAAAGACTTTGATTCTAGTCCTATTCAAATGAGTTGACTTAGAACTCGGGTGAGGCAGCTTACCACAACATATCAGGGTGTCCAAGGTGTTGTATAGTGACATCTAAGCGCGAAAGGTGGTATTATGCTTTATCGGGTCAGTATTATTATTAAAGACCTCTAATGATAAGAGACAAAAGTTCATCTAGATTAACTCCTCATAAATGTTATGAGTGAATGAGGACCGATCGGAGATGGGATGGATCAAACTTTCCTCTAATAAAACTCTCGTTGCATCTCTTATAAATATTAGTTCATTTGCTATAGTCAAGTTCTAATTGGGGAGCGGGGCGCTCCCTCCATTAACTGTTCTAATTATATATATATATATATATATATATATATATATATATATATATATATGTATATATGTATATATGTATATATGTATATATGTATATATGTATATATGTATATATGTATATATACATATATACATATATACATATATACATATATATATATACATATATACATATATATACATATATATATATATATATACATATATATATATATATACATATATATATATATATACATATATATATATATATATATACATATATATATATATATATATAAACAAACTTATCTGCATTTGCTATAGGATTGAAATAAAAAAATAAACCCACATTATAAACAGAAAATAAGAGGAACGTTTTATTTGCCAAATTTTATTATATATCTATATTAATTACAATCAATTTATATCGATCGTAATTACTTAAAAAGTAGAAATCGTGGATATAATATCTAACTACGTCAATTATCTCCATGTGTCGAGTTAGCATGGTAATATGATCATTGTTAAAAACTTCGACAGGTGTATGCATCAATATTTTTTTAGAAAAGTAAATAATAAAAGCAGCATTTGAACATTAAATATTATAATAATTTATTAAGATCTTTACCAATTAAACTATATAATATCAAAAAAATTGACTATATAGTTTCCAAAAATGGATTATCCTTTCAAGCAAAGAAATGCTGCACGGAGTTGGATTGAGCCACTCCTAATATATATCCTTCCATGCTTCTGCTACCAATCCTTGCAACCTCTAACATGCAACATGTCCATCTATCCCGTACTCTTTCACGTAGCATTGGATTGTAGAGGCAACATGCTACCCATTTTACCAATACGGTACACTAACTATTTTTCATTCATCAGAAGTTGATGCTCGGAGAACTCTAAAAGTCCATCAAGCCTTTCTTTTGTTTTCTGTTAGTTTTAACATAATCTTTTTATTATCGTTTTGATATGACTAATTATTCAAGCAGCTTCGAAGATCTTTGGGAAACCAGTAATCCACACTAATGAGAAGGGAGAGAAAACAAAAAAATCAAAAGAGAAATTAAAAATTAACAAGTAAAGAATATACCACAATGTCAATGCAAATTTAACATGGTTACTTCTACAAAAGAAATTAAAATTTCACTATGTAAAACAAAATCAATACAAAGAATCACTCTCTCATGAGTTAACCTAAACTCAAATTTAAAATTATTTATACATATTCTTATTTAAAATTAGGATTACTCACAAGTAGTCTAAACTTAGGATTTCCTAAATCTTAAGAGTGATAGTGAAATATATGTGTATTTGATTAAGAAAAACAACGAATAGAAAATAAAATTTAAAGTTTAAAAAATAAATATGAAGCCACGTAATTATTATATTTGATCATTATAAACGGAAAAGAAAAGGAATGTTTTCTTATTTATTCTTGTCTTGGATATGACATAACTAACGCCTCTCTTCCTACAGATTTTGCATTTTACGTAAATTTTGATGGCCCATAAGCCCGATATTGGTTGATGTTGCATTGGCCTTTTCTATATGAACCATAGGTTCTGTACATGTGGATCAATTAATTTAGGCCCATAACCATCGTACACGTTGAAATTTATGGATCTCATTATTCTAATGTGCTAACGTAGCCCACTGATGTAATTGTGATTTGAATGAACTGCGAATTTATATGTCTTAGGCCCGATATTAACTACCGTTTATTACAATTAGATCGTAATTACCGCCCTGCAAACAGCATGTTAGCCTTCGATTCTGCGATCCGATTCCCACCACCGACACCTCTCCACCTCTCATCTCGCTGCGTCTTTGCATCAGAGGTAACAACGGTCTCTGTTGAAACCCACGTTCAAACGCTACCCCCAATCAGTGAGCAGGTAGCTTTGTCGGGTGAGCTTACAGTCTAAAGTTCTGCGAACTAATCGCCACCACCAGGCGTTCGCACCTTTCCGTTTCGCTACGCTTCTGCATCAGAGATGACACTGGGCTTACAGTTGGACCCCACCTAAAAGCTACCTCCAATCATACAGCAGGTGGATTTCAGGTGAAGGCCGGATGTGTCGGAGAAATTTGTGGCTCTCCCATTTCCATCAATCACCCGTACGCGGAGATCGTACAACACCGGCCCATCACAGCTGGCAACGACGATTAACGAGTTCCTGCTCCCTTTTAAACCATGCTTAGGTCACCTAATTAGCAAGTAATTAAATCCCGAAATAATGGTAACAAACTCTTTTTTTATCATAAATAAATAGATACTGTTGTGTCGCCGGCTTTATCGAGATCGGTACCGCTCGCTTCCCGTTCGCTCTCCGTCGGGACGGATTTGCGTGGAGATTTGGGCGAATTTTTTTGACCTCCAGATCTTCGATCCGCCCATTCGTTTGCTGGAATCGCCGGCCGCCGATCGTGAGAACCGGTGCTTGGATCTCTCTTGTCGGTGAGATCTTCTAGGATTCCTATTTGGTGGTCGAAGGCTGGTGATTTGATTGTTTTCAATCGGAGTTGTGGGCGATTGGATATTTGCATCGACTGGGTGGGCTGTAGGGAATAGTGCTTTTTTGGTTGGATCCTTTGGTTAGAGGATTTGGTACCCGATGACTCGGATTCCTTGTAATGTAGGTTTTTGGGACCTGGAATAACGAATTCTGGGGTGTTTAGATTGGCGGATTAGATAGTTCTGGTTGTATTTCGTCGCGGAGGTGAGTTGTAGGGGGATTACTGGCGATTTGCGGAAAGAGAAGGAGGATTTTCTTTTATAACTTCAGTGATTAGGAGAATTCTTTTCTGAGTTTATTATTCTGGGTCAATTTGGCTTGGATCTTCAACTATGGAGCACGTGGTGGCCGGAAAATTTAAACTTGGCAAAAAGATTGGTAGTGGTTCTTTTGGAGAGCTTTATCTCGGTATGTTATTTTCTTGGATATGTGTGCATCATTTATAAATTCCTTTCATGCCTTGCCTTCTACTTATGGTCACCCCATATTTCTTGGTTTATTTGATTCAGGTGTCAACATACAAAGCGGAGAGGAAGTGGCGGTAAAGCTTGTATGTATCATTGCTTAGCTTGAATTCAAAACATTCAAAATTTTAAATCTAGACATATGTGGCTATTTTTTTTTTTTTTAACTTGAATTTGAATCGATGATAACACTAATTTTTTTATGTGAGAAGTTACAAAGTTTTCCACGTATGACTTCTACCCTAGGTTTACATTGGCAAGTTTACCAGTTGAAACCATGTTACAGTCTATTAAATTAAGGTGTGAAGGTGGCACAATGCCTGCAACAAACGTATACATTGTTGCATAATATTTGAAACTTTTACATCCTCCATGATATTAAGCCCATTGATCTTGGATGTTACGTATTAGGTCCCATCTCCGAAAATCTAATGAGTGAAATGGTTGCTTGTTCAGTAATCAATGGAGATCAGTTTAATGTGAATTTTGTTCCTTGGTGTGTAATATGTGTTTGCAGGTTTAGCTTTTAGGAAGTTTTTAAACTTGCACCGACCACTCTGTTTTGTTTCTGAAAGTACATTAAAATTTTCTAGTTTGCTTCAGTACTGTATTCATTTGTGATTCTGATGATCTTGATCATAGTCTTGTACTTTAGTTTTGTCTTTATAGCAATCTACTTTTGCTATTCTATTTAATAACACATGAGATCTGAAAATTTACCATTTATGCTTTAATATTGGCAGGAGTCTGTGAAGGCAAAGCATCCTCAACTTCATTATGAGTCAAAGTTGTATATTCATCTCCAAGGAGGAAGTAAGTTGTTAATCTATAATTATGATTCATCTTGTTTGATTGGACATTGCCATTGATGATTTTATTTTTGTGTTTTAATCAAGCTGGAATTCCCCATCTAAAGTGGTTTGGTGTGGAAGGAGAATACAATGTCATGGTCATTGATCTTCTTGGGCCTAGCCTTGAAGACTTGTTCAACTACTGTAACCGGAGGTTTTCACTGAAATCAGTGCTAATGCTTGCTGATCAATTAGTATGTGCACCACGTTGTTACCTGTCTTCTGTAGCTCTAACCTTTCTAACGTCTAATTTTTTTATACTTTTCTTATGGGACTTTCTAGCAATGTCATAATACCTGTGTTTTTTATCTTTTTAAAGATTAACCGAGTTGAGTATATACACTCAAAGGGGTTTCTGCACCGTGATATAAAGCCAGATAACTTTCTTATGGGCCTTGGTCGTAAAGCAAATCAGGTATGTTATTGAATTACTGGAAACTTCAGTTACTAATTGCCCTTCAGACTGATAGATTGATGGCTTAGTTCTAGGAATATGTGATGATAGTTCTTTTGGACTTCAAATCATACTATGATGTTTTATTTTCTTGTTAGGTGTTGAATTTGTTCATGCAATATGGCAATGCAACTTGTGCTTACCTAAAAGTTATATTACATGCTTCTGAAGGTTAGGATAGAACATTTTTACCAAAGATATTGGCAATTGATTGACCAGTGGTTTCCTCACTATGCTCAATATGGTGCATACAAAAATATGGAATGTCAGTTATACCATACTATCCAACTTCATATTAGGCAAGTTATGAAGATCGAGGAAAACAATCTCCAATTACTGTGCAGATTGTAGTTGTACCATCATCTTATATGGCATTTAACCATTCACTTGATTATTTATATCTAGTACTTCCCTAACCAGGTATACAGTCAGAACACACAGGTAAAGATTTTCTTAACAACTCACTTGGAGTGAATAGTTCTTTAGTTTTAGGTATCTGAATGACGAAGCACTTATTTAGCATATATAATTTGTTTTATTTAAAAAATCTTTAGCATATTCCATTGATCTGTGTCCTAATTTGCTGCAACCTGGATGTTCCTGATGAGCACATTTATTACTAATCTTTGGTTGGTTGTTTTTTCATCGGAGTCCAGGGGCTGGGTCTGTGATGGTTGGCAAAATGATGATGATGGATTTGATGATGAACACAGATGCTCAGTAGCATCATCCTCCATAGGATTGGATCCCTTCGTGTATTGCTCAACAGCAATTCCTTTCTTCTCACCTTGTTCTAGTGATCCACTGTGAATCGGAGAGGTCCTATATCATTTCCAACCAACAGGCTTGATTCCCAGACATTTATTCTCTTGCATCTACTAATGGATAGAGAAAAAGGAACTGCGATATAGTGGAGATCATTATTCCAATAAGCATCCATAGTCGATGCTGTAGTTGGTTATGTTTGTTAGGTGCTATGCTTATATATAGCTTCGCTATAAGGCAGATTATGTTTATAGTATCTGATATTTCAGGCTATTGGTTGTTCCTAAAACTGATCACAGTCTGGCAAGGCTTTGGTCAACAACAACACAAAAGGTCTGAGTAGTGGGTATTTGGACTTTGGCATGGGGGCATTATCAGGGATCTTTTAATGCCAGTGTGGCAATAGTATAGAGGTGCAGGGATCTGTTTTAGTTTGTCTCAAGTTGAAATTACAGCAACCACATCAATCATTTATGTAGAGATTGAGAAACCAAATTATGAAATAATGGCTTTAGTCATGTACTCCCAGCGTTTTATGCTGTGTTCTTTGTCTTCTTCATTCTGTTTTCTTGTTTGACATTTGTTATTTACTCTCAGGTTTATATCATTGACTATGGCCTTGCAAAGAAATATAGGGATCTTCA
Source organism: Musa acuminata AAA Group (assembly GCF_036884655.1). NCBI lineage: Eukaryota > Viridiplantae > Streptophyta > Magnoliopsida > Zingiberales > Musaceae > Musa > Musa acuminata. The sequence continues at coordinate 36,521,413 of NC_088333.1, read as the reverse complement.
AACTCATAAGCACATGCCGTACAGGTAATTATATCTTAGTCCTGACATGTTAATATAAAAGCTTTACCAGCCTGCAAAGAACTCATGCCTACTTATGGTAGTTTTTTAATTAACTGTTGCTGTAGTGAAAATAAGGCTAATTTCAGGATAGCATTTTAAATAAGAGAACCTTGAAAACTATTTTTTTTCCCTTTCGTAATTGATCTTTTTGTTACCACTTACTCATGAAATGAAAAGGATTTTATATGATCTAAAATATGCATCTCTCTTATCATTCAGTTTTTAACCTCAAGATGCAAACCCATAAAGGAAAGATAAAAGGGAAAATTGGAAAGAGAGTAATTAAGATTAGTTTAAATTCTTCTAAGTTTGTTACTGATCTTAAGTAAATACTGTGAACAAGAATGAAGTGCTGATGAGTCATGAATATGGGACTGCTGAATTATTTAAGTCAAGAGTAAGTGATGAATTTGGATCTGCATTTTGTATGGAATTTAATTTTGGAAGGAAACAATTTACTGTAGGAGACAATAGAAGTTGGAAAGCATAACACAGAGAAAATTTTGGCTATTAATAATTAAATTGACAGAATATTTTAAAGGCAGAGTAGTTCTTCAAAGTTCAGACCTTTGACGTTTCTATCTTTCTATAACCAATTTGCTAAGGTGGTTAATTTGGTTCTCTCTATCTTGCCCTTGTTTTATTTCTTGTTTTCTTCTGCCAAATGTGTTCGATATCATTTACAACTTCTAAAATGGGATTCTTATGCATATTCAGGAGTTGAGTTTTTGAGTCCTTGCGTTCCATATCTTTATGGACACATGTAATGTTCTTTAGCAATTGGTTATTGCTTATTAATTATGTAAGATGTTATGATCTTTACAGGGAGAATAAGAACCTAACAGGAACAGCACGTTATGCAAGTGTTAATACACATCTTGGGGTTGGTGAGTTTCTTCCACCTAATTTCACATATCATACATCTTGTGCTAACTCATATTGACATTTTCATTTCTACATGCAGAGCAAAGCCGACGAGATGATTTAGAATCTCTTGGCTATGTTCTTATGTATTTTTTAAGAGGAAGGTTAGCATCAATTTGTTGTGCTGTCTGTTACTTTCATTTATAGAATTTGATGACACTTAACATAATATGTCTGATGGTCATTCTTTACCTCAGCCTTCCTTTGCAAGGGCTTAAAGCTGGCAATAAAAAGCAGAAGTATGATAGAATTAGTGAAAAGAAAATGCTTACTCCCGTAGAGGTAACTCGGAATCTTCTTTTTATCTGTTTGATGAAGAACTTGATTATCCAGCATCTTCTATATTTTATTCGCACAATAAGGAAGACGAATGAGAAAACTTTTGGACCTTTTTTTGTGAATCAGGCACTTTGCAAGTCATATCCATCAGAATTTGTATCATACTTCCATTACTGTCGATCATTGCGATTTGAGGACAAGCCAGATTATTCCAGCAGTTCATGTCCACCGCACATCCAAGCAGTCCAAAAGATTGCAACTCGACCTGATGGAACGACATGACATGAAGATGAGCCGTGAATACAGACCATCAACATGAAGTTGCAAGCTTTGTTCATTTAGGAAGCATAGATGCCTTTAATTTCGTCAAACATAGCAACATGATGCTGGGAAAAATTATTATAACTAAATATTTTTTTTCATCTTTGTTTATGAAATTGGGTTTTTCATCAAAATATTAATTTTTTTTTATCAAAAATAAATATTAATCAGAGCAGCACGAAGAGTAGAACAATAAATCAATTAGAAAGTGAGACATCAAATTTTTACGTAAAAAACTAAATGCGAAAAAAAACATATGACCTCCACTTTAAACTTCCATTATCATTAATAATAATAACAGATTTATAATAAGTCTTCTCCAGAATAACTAGAGGATCATAATAACATCAAGAACACAGATCTTAGCTCAATAATAATATATTATCATTACCATAGATGAATTTCATGAAAGAAAAATTTTAGGTTTCATCAAGTGGGTATAGCAAAAAAGTATCTTGAAGAAGATAAACTGTAAATATGTACCGTTAATATTATAAAGCTTATTGCAAGGATTTTCACATAAAATTTGAGCTAAAACCGATAAATTTAACTGCTTAATCATTTGGCAAAAGCTTCAAAACCTTAATTTCTCTCTCCTCTTCTCTCTTGTTATTTTTTGCGCTACCACAATTCTCACCATTGACCTCTGTACGCACCCTTCTCACATCATGCAAACCATTATTTCCTTTTTTTTTTTTAATAAATTAGATTTGGACTCAATGTCCAAATCAATTAGTCCAAGCCCATCTAATATCACATTCACGACAACTATATTGGTCTCTTTTTCATTTTTTTTATTTTATTCTCGTTTTTAAAACCTACACTCTTTTTTTATGTAACCTAACTTATTACAGTGAAAACACTTGATATATCTTCTAGATTTGGATCTTCCTCTATAACCACGTAGATTTCTACTATAATTTCTTTCACGTTTTTCTTGTTTTTCAATAACAAGTATACCAGAAGAAGATTCTCTTTATTCTTTCCTTCTAGCATCTTCATTTAGTAAATTATCTTTAACCATTTTTATACTTAGAGTCTCACATGACATGGAGTTATAAATTATCACCACATACGTTTCTCAACTTTCCGATAAAGGGTTGAGAAGTAACAATCCTTGTATCTTATTATCTATATTCATTTTTTATAGCAACCGGCTTGTTTGCAAGATTCTAAAACAGACTTATATACTCAACAATGTTATTATCATCTTTATTGACAAGCCTTACGAGGAGAAAAATTCTATTTTCTATTAACTTTTTCGTAAAAAGTTTTTTAAATTTTTACCAAACAATATCAGCTCTAATTTCATCAGAAATATACTCATGTAAATTTATATTCATCCATCTTCTAATATAGACTATAACTTTTCTATGTTGAACTTCTTATTCCTTATCTTCCATAGTAGAAGGTTTTTCTTAACTTTAATGAACTTATACAAATCTTTACAATAGAGTAAATCTTTCATTATACGTATTTAAATAGAATAATTTGATGAGTTTAATTTAATCATATCGCTTGACTCTTTCATTTCAATCACAAGAAAAATTAGCATAAAAAAAAATGATGCTCTAATACCACTTATTGGAAAAAACTATTATAGTAGAATAATTTTTTTCTCTCTTTTTTATCAAAATATATTCCTAATCAAAATAACAACTTATTACCAAAAGTAAATATTAACCAGAGCAGTATAAACAATATAACAATGAATCAATCACAAAGTGAGACATTGAATTTTACATAGAAAACCCAATATGGGAAAATCCATAGGACTGTAGTCCACTTCAAATATTCACTATCACCAATACTGATAATATGTTTATAATAAGTTTTATCCAAAATAATTAGAGGATCATAATAACATAAAAAATATAGATCTTGACTCAACAATAACATAACATCATCACCACAATGAAAGAAAAATTTTAGGTCTCACTAGGTATAACAAAAATGTATATCATATACGATAAATCATAGATTGGTATGTTAAGATTATAGAGCTTATTGCCAAAATTTTTTATATAAAATTTGGACTTAAATCGATAAAGTTTAGCTGTTTGATCATCTAGCAAAACCTCGTAACCTTAATTTTCTCTCTTTGGTTCATTTTCTGTGCATCCAAATTTACCATCGTTAGCACGCCTTTATTCGCAGCCTTCTTATGTTGTGCATGCCACTATTTTTTTTTTTTTAATAAATCAGATTTGGGCTCAAATACCAAATCAAATGGTCCAAGCCCACCTATGGGCTGGACCCAACACATGGTCTACAAAGAAATGATGGAAAGATTTCTTTAGACGAGGAAGAATGTGATATGGTGTCAGAGTGGGTGTATGAAACAATTCCAAAACATTCATAGAAGATTAATCTCGAACATAAATCGTCAAAAACGACCTTCGATCATTTAGGAAAGAAGAAATTCTTCCAATTTTTATGACTGCAATATGGTTTACAAGATCTTGCATTAAGCTTTGTTTGCTACAGCTACTCAGAGCCGCTAAAATGATACTGATATAGAGACCTTTATTTCGTATGCAAGTGCTTAAGCGTAATGACGTCGAGCAGTAACTCACTCCTGCAGAAAATTCTAGTATGGATAGCAGTCATAGGAACGTACAACTTCAATCAAACAGCAACGCGTTGGACAAGTAACAGAGTGATACGGTCTTTCATGGTAGTGTTGGAGTGGGTATATGAGTCGATTTATAATTGTATACGTCTGCCATGGATCGTAACAAGTTAATTAATCTTCCGAGCAAAAGGCATGGGGACTGCAGTTGGATCGAGACATTCCTTGTTCACATCCTTCCATGCATCTTGGACCAACACCTGCAGCTTCTTGCATGCCTCATTTGCATCCGTGCTTTACTGTTTTCATGTAGCATTCTACTGTGGAAGCAGTGTGTCCTCTTTCTTGCTCCAGCTGCAACGTCACCGACACGGCTAACTATTTAGTCATTGTCATTTTGTAAAGGGCAATCCTCGATTCAATAACTTGTGTTACTAATCCTATTTAACTTGTGGGATAAGGAAATCTATCATAGTCATTTAAATTAGGGGTTTTGTGATAGAATTTGACATATGTATGGCTAGTTGTATTCAGGTTTTGGTAAAATTTGCGAGTACCAATATTTCATCATCTCAAACCACACCACTTGTTCACTAAAATGACTTTTTTTTAATAAGTAAAATTATATTAGCTAAACTGTAAAATTACAAGGAAATCACTGTCGACCTGAACAAAAAAAAAAAAACTACTCAATTAAAAGGGCTAATCTCTCTCCAAATAAATACAATATGAGTGAAATGTTCACTAAAATGACTAATTAATTATCAACATGATGGACTTAAAATGTTGATGAGTTAACCCTATGATAACAAAAAATATCTCTCATTTTTGTTGCAAGTTCGCTACGGATGATGATAACGACTATTTGGTTTCTCTAAATACAAGTCCATATCAAGTATGAGTTGATGATTTTGCATTAATTACTAGAATAAACCAGAGACAGTATTAGAAAAGAGAAAAAACTTACATGGAGAGGCTTTTAAGCTCCTCGCGATGAAGCGATTGGACTAGATTGGAATCTAGCTTGGCGCAAGCTCTAATAACACATCATTTTGTGCTGCATCCTCTTGGTAGATGGAGAAGTAGTTTCTTGTCAAGAGCCTTCTCGTACTTCGAAATAGAGGTGTCTCAAGGGAAAGACACACTTTCATCGATCACTTAACATAGAGGTAAGTATACGTCTTGTGAAAGAAATGACTTCGTCAAGTATTGTCTCTCCATGTGTTCCAAGGTAGGCTGCGTTGTATAAACTTAATAGTCCCTCCACATCACCCTTCAAGTCAGACATGAAACTTCCTGCCTCATCTTTAAACTTGTTAAAAGCATCTGCAGTACGAAGCTGTGTATTCACGTCTACCACAGACTATTTGGTGAATTATAACAGAAATCTTGTCTACCACGAACTATTTAGTAACAATAGTTGCTCAAGCCTCTTTAAGTCAATTTTGCAGATCTTGTCATCAAAATGATTAATCGATCCGGCGTCAAACTTCATTTTGGATTGCCAAACCAAATGTAACTAAAGCTAGTCTAACGTGACATTGATTTCTTTCATCATATAGGACTGTTCAGTGCTTATATGTTCTTACACTCTCAAAGATTGAAGAACACTACCTGGAGATATGTTATATCCATGTTGTCTAAGTAGTCGATATTGAAGAGCGGCCTCGTAGAGACAATGGGTGTTAAAATCTGCATCATAAACTTTTCTTAATGCTTGGCTTATCTCTTTCTCAAAATGATAGTCCACTCCAAGATTTGGATGGCATCGATCAATTGCATGGTCTGCATTAAACACTGTAGTTCTGCAGCATGCTCTTTATCGGCTCCCGTATGTCTCTTGATATTTCCTTCATCCATGCATGATTGTCCTGCGTCAATTTGCAGCGTAGAATGATAAAACAAATGCAGGTATTCCCGACCATATGAAGCAATCGGCCCACTTCTTGCAGATAGGCCGAATTATGTTTGATTTTAATAGATGCACAGAATTTGCTCAGCTAGCAAGTTGTGCACATTGCATTTTCACAACTTGTGGAATTGTGAGAGAGAGGAAGCCCTCATGGTTCGGTGTTTATAGGGGTTGAGCAATTGCCGTAATTATGTTATTATTGCATGGCTGTCAAATCTGGCATCAGGATCAACATAGAAGGTTGTCTGCTGTGACATATGCTTGCATCTCAAATTATCTAATTCACGTCCAATAAAATGCTATTGACAATTTATTTTGAGCATGGGCAAATCCAAAAGCGTGTGCCATTTTGTCAAAAAATAATTATTTTTTATTCGCATCAATCACCAGGAAAAATTTTGTTCGTGACTCGTGACCTCTCTCTATGGCTTCCCTCTCACAAAGATGTTGCTGTTGAACATGTATATTTGGCAAGGAAAACTCTTCTTCTTCTTCTTCTTCTTCTTCTGATCTTAGTAACTATTTGGTTGTACATGTATTTTCTCATGCCACTTGTCTCATTGCCATATCTGTCTCCTTTCCTCACTTGCAGATCTATTTCAATGCAATATTGGGTTCAAATAATTAGTGGACAATGGTATCTGAAAAAGAGTGGTAACTCAGGATATATAATCTTAAATAAACGCTGCACGAATTATTTTGAACCATTAAGCAAGAAACATATGTATATACGTAAATGTAGAGCCTCTATAACAACACGACTTGCATAGATTTCACTAGCTAGAGCTTCCCATGGGTATCACATTGCACTTTAATATACATAATATGTTTTTCCAGAAAAATTAGAAACTATATTGTTTCAAAAAATGGTTACAATTATTATCCTTAGCATCAGAGGAAAAGTAGTAAGATCAGAAGGGAAGTCCTCCCTCCCTCCAAAAACCATCCACCTTATGAGTCCGAGCATTATTTGCTAGTCAATTTACTGAGTGATTTGTCACCCTAAATTCATATATCACTTTAAACTCCTCAAACATACTTAGGAATCTAAAATATTTTCAGTAAAATTTTAAAAAAAATCTTGAATATTCTCATTTTACTTTTCATATTAGATAATATGATTGATGAAAGTTATATGAGTGCATGGTAACACGATCAAATTCGAATAGAATGAACATAAAGTTATTGTTTAATAACTACAAAACGAAAAATTTAAAACCCAACTATCATTCGTGTTCACAATCCTGTTACCACTCCCAAGCAACATAATGTACCCAAATCTAAGATGCTTAATTGAAGATAAAAAAAACTTCCAAGTCTAGCTAGTCTTTCGAAAATGTTAGCCTTGAAACATAAAAGTGATAGTCAACATATAAGAGATGACAAACTTCTTATCATGATATAAGGGTTATGACCTTCTCAAAAGTTTTCTCCAAATCAATTTTTGTCATGATATAAGGGTTATGACCTTTAGAATAAAAAAAAGAGTGGCAAGCTCCTGAGACATAAGAACATTATCACAGAAACAAACTATTCCATATAAATCATAGAAGGGAGAATAGTTTTCAAACAGTTGGCAGGGACTTTAACAAAGATACGATAGTTCACATTAAATAAAGAAATATGTTTGGAATACTTAATTTCATGTAGAGAAAAGTCCAATCATGAAATCATTTAATAGCCATAGATACAAAATCCTTAATGATTATTTCTCATTTTTTTTATAAAACTTGATAGTAAAAAACCTTCTTTTACCCTTGTCAATAGATCTCTTAAGACCCCAAAAATTTCATCCATAGAAAAGGATTTAATAATGGAATTTCTATCACTATTGAAAAGCACATTAAGGGAAGGCCTGGAAGAAATACCAAGAGACATAAAATGAGAATCATTTCAAAAATTGATGAAAAGAGAAAAAAAGCATCTCTAAAATATGACTAATGAAATTATTCCATCTACAAATAGAAATAAGGTTGTGATAATACGTAAAATTGTCCCTCTATTTAGTGTTAATCTGCCTAAGAAGAGTTCCATACTATTTGGGTAAGACAAATAGAAGGAGATGCTGGTTTTGACTCAAAGAAGAATTGGCCTCATCCCTCTTGAGGGACACAATCTCTGGCGTGGTAAACAGGAGAGATCCAAGTCCACCCAAATAATATTTGTTCCGATAAGAAATCTCACCCCTAACCCCACCAAGGTTTTGAGAAAACAAGACAAGGGCATCAAAAGGACTAAACAAAAATTTCAAAGACTGATTAATGATATGCTTGACCTCCTCATAATCATTCTAAAAATTTTGATATTTAACGAAATCTTTTTTATAAGAAGCATGACTAGAGTATTGGATATGAACAACAATTTCAATTTTACAAAATACATGGGCCCAATTTCACTTGTGCCTATCAAATTGGATCAAAATAGTGATTCAATTCAATTGAACCAAATCCATTCAATTTCCTATCTCACGTTACAATTTCAACTCTATCCGACACAACAACTTCAAGAGCCTTTCTCAAGTGGGCAAGCACTAGGTCAACACGAACTTAAATAGAGTAATTATCATTTAGCTAAACCAACGAGACTTAACCAACAACTTGCAAATTGCTTTGAACTATTAAGCAAGCATTTATTTCTCCATGGATAATATTGGTTTGATCTTCCCGCCATTACAGTAAACATTCATTACACGTGCAGCTTTTAGTTTATAAAAGCTTAAATATATTTCAGGATAAAGGATTAATAAAAGGAGTAAGCATCCTCATACAATCAAATTGGAATAGGAAGTACGAGTAACAAAGAGATAAAGTACTTCATCTTCGTAGAGGAGTTGGTGTATCCATCGACTTGCTTATATATATTTTCCACCATTCGTGAAAAATTAACAGTCCTTTCAAGTAAAGCAATGGGGAATAGAGTTGGATTGAGGCACTCTTCATTTATATCCTTCCATGCATCTTCAACTAGATCTTGGAGCTTCTGACAAGCCACTTGCACATTTGTTCCGTGCTCTTTCATGTAGCATTGGATTGTGGAGGCAACATGTGCCCTAGTTTGTTCCAACTGCAAATTTCATGAAAAAAGAAAATGAATGATCTACAAATTGAATTCTGAGGGATCTTTTCAGGATTTACATGTTCCTCATATTAAAACAAATTATTAGACTACTATCGATAACAAGTTGTAGATGAGAGGAATTTAGGAATCTACAGATGAGATTTTTCGTTTGTACTATATTTGGTAATATATTAAGAACAATGTTTATATGATAAAAATAGAGTAGATTGTGAAGTAATGTCATCCATGATACGACAAATTATTGCAGAAGCTCGGATAATCTTTGGGAAACTAGTAATCCACTCAAATGCCTCCTTAGTTGCTATTTCTCCCATTCCAACAAAAGAAGCACATTCGAGCATAGGATACGCTGCACTGATTAGAGAAACACGTAGATGTTCTTCCAAAGTTGGCACGTAATGTTGATCTCTCCATTTGGATTCCTCAAAATAAGCTTTAGATAAATCTTTCATCTGTACCTAAGTAAAACAAAACCATTTCTTAATATTCGTATTGTATGAGTAGCATCTACGAGTTGGACAATCTAAGTTCAATAATATCGCATCTGAAATGCTTATTCTTTGTATTGGCCATTAGTGGATTTGTTTATTGCTTATGTAATGCTAATTAATAAAAGTGAAAATAAGAAGAACCTTTTAATCTCATCACTCACCGCTTCCTTGAGATATGTTATGTGATATTTCTCACCGAAAGCCAATAAATCTTCAAACTCTTCAAAGGTGTGGATTAACTTTAGATAATAATCCTTCATCTACTCTGGTAATTGATGAACAACCTTCCCGTCCCATCTGCATATGTATTAGTTTCACCATCTTTAAAAAAATAGAACATAAACATACATGTTGTTATTTTGCTATACGCAATGACTAAAACTATTATGTGATATTTTATTTCATTATATGATATTATTAGTGACACTTTTTGTTATCATCTGTTGAGCCATGATAGTCCATGTATATGAGATTTACGAACCTTTGAATTGCCTCAGTTAGTCGTTGACTCTCCTCCAATGTCCTATAAACATCATATATGTCATCCAAAATTAAAGTAAGGGCAATCACTTTGGTTATTATCACTCGTGCACGAGAATAGCAGGGTTCAAAGTATACTCCCAGGATCGAGAAGTAGCATTCCACCAATCGATCTCGAGCAAAACTAAGATTTTTTGAGAGGGCTAATTCATTCCACCACCGTTCACAAATCAAAATAGCATTACATATCAATTTAAGTTTGGTGGGAGGAGGAACCAATCTCAGCAATTAGCCTGCACTTGTTTACATTTGCAATTTGATTGTATCTTTTTTCTTTATGAAAATCCAGAAGAAATATGGCTCCAAGGAATTCAGAAGTGAGGAGGAGCTTACTTGGTGATGTTCTCAAGTTCCTCGTGATGAAGAGACTACAACAAATTGTAGTCCAACTTTGCAAGCTCCTGGGTGGCATCTTCTTGGCATCATTCTTCTACAGAGAGTTGTCTCGAGGTGGAGAGACACTTGCGTTGTTAATGGTGGTTTAAGATGGCTTCATCAAGAATGATCTCACCATGAATCCCAAGATAGGCTGCGTTGTACAAGCTTAGTAGTCCCTTCACATCACTGCCCAACGTAGACATGAAACTCGCTCCCTCAGCTTTGAACTTGTTAAAGGCATCTGCAGAAAAACAAAATATTTTTTGTTTTGAGAAAAAAAAAACATAAAGCCATATTATCAAAATAAATTCGCTGTTCTAAATGATTATGTGATAATCAAAATAATGACTTTTGTGAGTGATTTTTATGTTTATTTTACCAAAGAAAATATTTTTGGTACTGTCAACATCTATGATTGAATTAAATAAAAGATGATAAAAAAAAAGATCGTATTGTTTTGGACCACACCTACAAATACTGCTTTATTTGAAGGAATTAAGCATATTACTTGGGGACACATAATATCCTTGTTGTCAATATCAGCATCATGGATTTGACTTAATGCTTCGATTATTCCCTTTTGAAAGTGATAATCCAATCCAAGAAGCTGGATTGAATCAATCAGTTCCATGGTCTGCAGCCGATCAGTAGTATCATTGAACATGCTCTTTACTTGCCCCCTCAGCTCTTCGGCTCTTTATTTCATCCTTGCATCACACCTCTGCTTCATCCTTGAATATATATATATATATATATATATATATATATATATATATATGTGTGTGTGTGTGTGTGTGTGTGTTCATTTTACTGCAGCCTTCAGTTTCCAAAGGCTTAAATATATTTTAGAATAAATTAACATATTGCAATTCAAACTATTAAATATGGATTTATATCCATACATTCCTTAAACAAGAGATCCTATAGCAAACTAATATAGATAGACTTTCCTAATGATTTATTGGCTAACACAAGAAACTTAAATTTACTGACTCTTCCAACAATACTTTAATATCTTTAACAATAACAATACTATCGATCATTTTGCTGATCGAGATTCAGACCATAGGATTGATAGGAGTACATGATCAAATCTCAATAGGATGCACCAGTAACAAAGAAATATTGTCTCTAGTATAAGTAGACGAGTTGGTGTATCCATCAATATCCTTGTAAATATCATTAAATAGGCATAGAAAATTGACTATCCTTTCAAGCAAAGGCATGGATACTGCAGTCGGATTGAGGCACTCTTCGTTTACATCTTTCCATGCGTCTTCAACCAAAACTTGGAGATTCTCGCATGCCACATGCTCATTTGTACCAAACTCTTTCATGTAGCATTGGATTGTGGAGGCAACATGTTCCCTGGTTTGCTCCAGCTGCAAGTTTCACAACATAAAAAAGCATGGAACTCTAAATATTTGAAAGTAATAAACTTAGATTTGCAGTATCTTCTGGAGTTGAAATCATTTTGTCTTGGGAGCAATATCCTCATGCATGGAGTTTTGTAGGATTAGGAGTTCAAATAAAACTATAGGTTAGTGCATAATTATAGGTTAGTTCAAATAAAGTTATATTATTTAGTTTTACCTCTTCTCCCTTCCAATCTTTATATTATCCTTTCCTGTGATTATATTATTAAGTTTTACATTGTCTACCGTACATAACATCAGGTTGCAAACTGTCGTTTAATAAACTCCTAAAAATTATAGTTCTTTGTTTTGTTTCAGAATTTTTTCTCTTTAAATTTTGTGGTGTTTATATAAGAAAATATTATATATTTTATTTTGTAAGATCAATAAGTATGTTAAATAAGGTTTTCAAAATTCAAAATTAATAATAAGTTACCTCATGTGAAACGAAGTCATTGACGATACGAGCAATTAATGCAGAAGCCTTGACGATCTTAGGGAAACTAGCAACCCACTCGAATGCCTCCTTTGTTGCTACTTCCCCCATTCCAACAAAACAAGCACAAACAAGCATAGGATAGGCTGAACTGATGAGCGAGATTTGCAGATGTTCTTCTAATTTTGGCACATACTGTTTGACAGCCCATTTGTTTTCCTCGAGATAGGATCTTGATAAACCTTTCATCTATGATAAAGGTGAGGAAACGGTGATATTGTGTAAGAAATAAGAAGCCAAAAAACACTTGAAGTATAGCACGACTTGGAATTTGTAGAGTAGATAAAAAATGAAATGTGCAATCAGATTTTTCTTGTTTACCAAATATTAATTCATTACATTAGTCTAAATTGAAATCCATTAAAATAAAAAAAATTACCGCTTCCTTAAGATAAAATAAACGATACTTCTCACTGGGTGCTAGCAAATTTTCGAATTCCTCAAAGGTATGGATTAGGTTTAGAAAATAGCCCTTCATATACTCTGGTAGCTGATGAACAGCCTTGGCATCCCACCTACATATGAATTAGCTTTATCCACAAAGAATCAAACTATTATGCCATATCTGTCATGGCACCCGCTGTTCTAATCAATTGAGATAAGATATCTCATTCCCGACAATAATAAAACAAAAAACGCTATCCAATAACAAGAGATATCCAAACCTTTGAATTGCTTGAGTGAGTAGTTGACTCTCCTCCAATGTGCTATAGAGATCATAGATATCATCCAAGATAGAAGTCATGGCCATCACCTTGGTGGTAATCACTCGTGCACGAGAATAGTGAGGTTCAAAGTACACCGCAAGTATCCAATAATAACATTCCACCACCCGATCTCGTGCAAAACTTAGATTTTTGGTGAGGAATAAATCATTCCACCATCTTCAATGCAATCCACAAACCACAATGTTGTTGCCAATCCAAACATCGATAAAAAAAGATGAACACAATCAAACTTTTCTACAATAACAGTGTTCTACGTATTCAAGTGTACTCAACCTGAACTCTCAATCAATCTAACTGTGGGAAAGAACTTACATGGAGATGCTCTTAATCTCGTCGCGATGAAGACATTGCAGTAGATTGAGGTCAAGCTTTGCCAGCTCTAGTAAGGCATCATTTTGTGTCGCACACTCTTGGTAGATGGAGATGTAATTTCGTGCCAAGAGCCTTTTCATTCTTCTACAGAGAGGACTCTCAAGGAAGAGTCTCACTTGCGTTGCTAATGGTGGTGTGAGATCACTTAACATGGACGCAAGCTGGTCCCTTGTAAAAGAAATAGCTTCATTGAGTATGGTCTCCTCATGTATCCGTAGATAAGCCGCATTGTATAAGCTTAAAAGTCCCTTTGGATCATCCTTCATGGTGGACAATAAATTTCCTTCCTCATCTTTGAACTTGTTAAAAACATCTGTTGATTCATAAAGTTTTGAGAAAACACATAAAGTGGTTTTATTTTATTTACTTTATTGTAACAATTTCACAAAAAATGACCCTTTGATTCTCTTGAAATCAAACATAGTAATTTTATCTCTATAATATTTCAAATATAGGTCAAATATAAATCATGGTATACGCCAAAGATGGTTTCAATAGGAACTTTCAGTGACAAATGCGTATTATCTGATTGCAAGGTCATGAAAAGGAAAACAGTTACTATACTAGTAAGGCAGCAACAATTATAGATGATGTATATATATATATACATATATATACATACATATATATATATACATACATATATATACATACATATATATATATACATACATATATATATATACATATATATATACATATACATATATATATACATATATATATACATATACATATATATATACATATATATATATACATATACATATATATACATATATATATACATATACATATATATATACATATATATATGTATATATACATATACATACATATATATACATATACATAGATATATATATATATATACATATATATATATATATACAAATATATATACATATATATATATATGTATATATATGTTGTTAGAAGCCATCGGATTGGATTTGTCAGTGACTTCTTTTTTGATGGGCTGATTAAGTTGTTCTCCTAAAACAAAAATCCTTCATCATATCTAATAAACAAATCGATTTACTTCTGCAAACATAATATTTCTATGCTTGAATTAAACACATGGCGAACACAAAATTATAGAGAAAACATACAAATACATCTACTCCAAGGAAACGTCAGAGCATATTACCAGGGGTCACATGATACCCTTGTTGTCTCAGCAGGCGAAACCGGAGAGCAGTCTCGTAGAGACCATGACAGTTCAAATCGGCATCATGGACTCGTTTTAATGCTTCACTTATTTCTTTGTCGAAGTGATAACTCAATCCAAGAAGCTGGATTGAATCGACCAAGTCCATAGTTTGCAAGATGTCGGTAGTGTCCTTGAACATGCTTCTTACCTGCTCCATCAGTTCTGCAGCTCTCTCTTGCATCCTTGTATCGCACTCCTGCATCCTCCATAGCAATTAATTGTTCAACCAACAAAACCAAAAGACAGTAGCAACCGCACAATTTTCATGTTAATGAAACATTAACACCATTCGTTCTCGGAGAGTTTCTTGCTTAAAACTTAGAACATAAGTGAGATATATGTGTATATACATGCCTGTGTACCGGGGGAGGACTGGGCCTGTAAGATAAAGTAATCACCCCAAACGGTGGGATGGTAGCTTGCAGACTTGCGAATCACCACTTCATCACCTGGAAAGTGTGGCTGCGAAATCATGTTCTCCATTCTGATCTGGATGCAAGTGATGAGAGGATGGCGAGAGCCTGCAGCCTTGTGTAGCAATTTATAGAGTCTCGAATCTGGTTTGGTTCCGTAAGTAACACGTTTTATGAGAAGAAGATAACGAATGGGCCATCAGGGACTGTACGCTCCTGTTTGCTTGCCTTATGTTTTAGCTTATCCATCATCTTTAATTGACGTCCGACAGAATATCTTGCAAGTGGTATGATTAGTTTTGAATCCAATAATATAGGAAAAAGACGAGATACAATTAGTTTTGCATCCATCATCCTTGCTCTCACTCTCGTAATGGAAACTATAAATCATGTATATAATCGTATATTAACTTAAGTTTTGTTACAAACTCTAAATAGTGTCAAACTCATCCGTCTACTCACTCTCAAACTATAAATATAGTTGAACTTTCAACATTTCTTCCATGTGTGTATCAATCGAACTCTCTTTTAATTTAAAGGGCTAAATTTCTTTCAAAATCTATCTACATGTTCTTGTGGGAGTGATCCACTCATATGAGTTGGTCCATTTTGGGATGTTTCATCTTTATTCAACCATTAAACCTCCACTTTGATTAGTTCAAAAAATAATTCTCGTTTTATTCGCATCAATCACCAAGTAAGTTTCTCTTCGTGCCTCGTGACTTCTCTAGATGGCTTCCCTCCCACAAAGATGCTGTCGCCACACCAATTGCCATGTTCAATGTCAGGATTTTGTCCCCTGACATAGTTATTTGTATATTTAATCACAATGCGCCGCATGCAAGGGTATATAAAATAATTAATTAAAAAAATAACACCACATAATATAACGAAAAAATAAAACACAAAAGGGTTCATTCTAGAGAAGGTGTTTCAGTGGCAACAGCCTGGTCTTGTTCGCAATCCATAGGGTCAGGCTCTATAAAGAAATAAATCTATCACTCTCTATATGTCTGCTACAGCTACAGTTTGGACTTAATGTCAGCTACAGCTGCAGTTTTGTTTTTTTTTCTGAAAGAGGAAATGAATTAGCGCTTCAAGAAAGAGAGTTACAGCTGCTAGGCAAGGCTGTCGCATCAGCCTTCCAAGAAAAGATGATTGTGAGCAGAAGTGTTGAGTTGTGTGGGGGATGAACCTGATCTCAACAACCTTCAGCCTCATCCGAAGGGTAGTATTATCGAAGACAACTGAATCGGAGCATAGCCATATCTTGCTTAAGCCCTCCTCCTCTGTAAAATTTAGGGCTTCAAGAATTGCTAATCCATGATCTATTATCATGGTGAAGGGTCTATGATCTATGATCATGGTGGCATTGATATTTTTGGGAATGAGGGTTTTCTCCCAACGGGGTGAAATGTAGTAATCATTGTGAAAGCTAGATAATGCCTAATGAATCAGGACTTTTAATTCATTCTAGAACTAAAATTTGACAATGAAACTGTTTGGTCCGAGACTTTTGGTGAGGCCTATTGGTTGGGAGCAACAATAATCTCATCCAATGAGAATGGTTTATGAAGGCTGATATGATTAGTAGAGAAAATACTTGGATATTAGGACAAGTCTGCCATTAGAGAGGACAGACGTGTTAATAGAAGTCCAAAGGTTGGTGTACCAACAAGAAGCAAAAGAAGAGAGAATCAGTGTTTGACTTCATTCCAGTCATGGTTAATAATATGGTGGATAGAGTTCCTCTCCTTCTTGAGGTTGAAAATTTTATCGTGGATAGAATTCCTCATCTCCTTGAGGTTGAATATTTTATGAAAAATTTAGAGTTGAGTAACGAAGTTGTCTGTTTAGGATTATGCGCTTATTACATAGTAAAGTGAGTTTAGACCCTTCCTGAGAGAGGGAAAGAGAGGCATCCTTGGCTTCAAGAGTAGTGATCTCTTGGGAGTTAGATTTTATGAGGTTTTCCGCCTTGTTGTAATAATGATGTCAGCTATATTATGGTTTGGTGACTAAAAAATAGTCTTTTTTTATGTCGGCGCTAAAATATTTCCATTCTTTGATCATCAAAACTGTCTTTGATACGTGTAGATATAGTACTGCCAAGTTGGATTGAAATAAATGGTGACAACAAAGTCCAAATTATCTGTCAGACAAGGTAAAAATACAATTATCAGGATAAAACATACAAATTCAGCTACTTAAGGAAATGAACATGTTACCGGGGAGACATGTTGGTTCAGCCTATATGTGGGCGGGCTTGGGCAATTGGGCCTATTAAACCGAAATCGAAAGAAAGGACAAAAGGGACAAAAGATGAGGGTAACAAAATTAGAGTGCATCGTGCAGCGTGCGCATGTGTGCAGGTGTATGTGTAGTGCGGCGGCGTGCAGAGAAAAGAGAGAGAGAAACAAAGAGAGAAAGTAAAGTATTTGAGTTTTCTGCTTGACGATCGGTGGTCAAACGTTGTCAGTTTGGGCCCAAATTTTATGTGAAGAATCCTCGTAGCAAACTCTACAATCCTAACAGTGTAATCTATATTTTACCCTCTCTAAGATACTTTTTTGTTATATCCACTTTGTGAGACTTAGAATTCTCTTACGAGGAGATCTATGATCTTGATGTTATTGTGATTCTCTGATTATTCTAGAGAATATCGATGTAAATATGTTATCATTACTATTGATAGTGGAAGTTTGAGGTGGACTACGGTCCTATGATTTTTCCCACATTGGGTTTTTCACATTAAAATATTTGGTCTTACTGTGTGATTGATTATTTGCTCTATTGTTTATGTTGTGCTGGTTGATATTTTCATTTGGATATCAAGTTGATATTTTGATGAGGAACCCATTTTGATACACAAAGAGGGAAAAGAATATTCCGCTTTAACAAGTTTTTTCCCCATAAGTGGTATCAGAGCAACAGGTTGTTTGGTGCTAATTTTTCTTATGTGATTGAAATGGAGCAGGCAGGTGGTATGATTAAATTGAACTTATCAAATTATTCTACTTGGAGGCGTCTGATGGAAGGTTTGCTATATTACAAAGATTTGTATAAGCCTATCAAGGTTAAAGATAAACCTTCTACTATGGACGATAAAGAATGAGAAGTTCAATATAGAAAAGTCATTGCCTATATTAGAAGATGGTTGGATATAAACTTGCATGAGCATATTTCAGATGAAACCAGAGCTGATGTTGTTTGACAAATGTTAGAAAATCTCTTTGCGAAAAAGACAGTGGGAAATAGAATTTTTCTCCTCAGAAGGTTTGCAAATTTGAAGTATAAGGATGGTGGTAACATTGTTGAGCACATAAGCCTATTTCAGAGTCTTGCAAACAAGTTGGTTGCTATGAAAATGAATATAGATGATGAGATACAAGGATTATTACTTCTCAGCTCTTTACCAGAAAGTTGGGAAACGTATGTGGTGACTATTTGCAACTCCACACCAGAGGGAACTCTAACTATAGATATGGTTAAAGATAATTTGCTAAATTAAGATGCCAGAAGGAAAGAACATGGTGAATCTTCTTCTGGGGCATTTGTTACTGAAAAACAAGAAAGACGTGGAAGAAGTCATAGTAGAAATCCACATGGATATAGAGGAAGATCCAATGCCAGGTCACATAAAGAAAGAGTATAGGTTTTAGAAGTGAGAACAGAATGAAATGAAGAAAAATGAGAAAGAGACCAATACAGTTGCTGCTGAAGGTAATATCACTATTGTTTGTGATGAAGGTTGTGTTAGTCTTGTAGCTCAGGACAGTAATTAGGTAATTGACTCTGGTGCTTCATTTCGTGTTACTTCTCATGGTGATTTCTTTAGATCTTACACTGCTGGTGATTTTGGTAATGTTAGAATGGGAAACAGTGGTACATCTAAGATTGTGGATATTGAAGATATTTGCTTGGAGACCAGTATTGGGAGCAAATTGATACTCAAAGATTTAAGACATGTTCCAGATATTCGTCTTAACTTAATATCTACAGGTAGACTTGATGATGATAACTTTGCATACTATTTTGGTGAAAGCAAATGGAAACTCACTAAAGGTTATCTGATTGTGGCAAGAGGAATTAAACTTAACTCTTTTTATGTCATGGAAGCTAAGCTATACAAAGGAGAGATTAATGCAATTCAAAAAGGTGAAAGTATAGATCTTTGGCATAAGAGGCTTGGACATATCAGCGAGAAGGGACTTCAAACTCTTGCTAGAAAGCAGTTCTTACCAGAGTTGCAAGGTACATCTCTTAAATCTTGTGATCATTGCTTAGTTGGAAAAACACATAGAGTTGCATTTCAGACATATCCATCATCTAGAAGATCAGATGTTATTGATTTAGTTCATACTGATGTTTGTACTATGCAAACTAGAACTCTTGGAGGTGCTCTTTATTTTGTTACTTTTATTGATGACCAATCTAGAAAAGTGTGGGCTTTTGCTTTCACATCTAAAGACCAAGTACTCGATGTTTTCAAGGAGTTTTATGTTAGTGTTGAAATAGAAACTGGCAAAAAACTAAAGTGTATTCGATCAGATAATGGTGACGAGTACAGGGATCATTTTGAGAATTATTGTAGGTTCCATGGTATCAGGTTTGAGAAAACAATTCCTAAAACTCCTCAACAGAACGGTGTGGCAGAAAGGATGAACAGAACCATTGAAAAAATGATTAGGTGTATGCTTTCCCACGCCAAGTTACCAAAGTCATTTTGGGGGAGGCTATGAGAACTACAGTTGATCCGATAAACCTTTCTCCATCAGTTCCTCTGAAAGGTGATGTTCTAGAGAGAGTATGGAGAGGAAAAGATATATCTTATAACCATTTGAGAGTCTTTGGGTGTAAAACATTTGTTCATATTCTCAAAGATGAGAGGTCCAAGCTTGATAATAAGGCAAAAACATGTATCTTCTTAGGATATAGTCATGAAGAGTTTGGGTACAGATTATAGGATCCAGTGAATAAGAAGATTATTAGAAGTAGAGATGTTGTGTTTCTTGAAGACCAATTGTTTGATGATGGTGATAATATTGAGAAGCCAGAAACCTCTGTTTATATTCCTTGGAGTTTGGGCCCAGTTCCTTCACCTGTAGTTCATGATGATCATGGGGGAGATGAACAAGAAGATTGTGATGAGAATACCAGTAATAATACACCTACAGTTGATGATGCTGAACCAACTGAACATGCACCTCCACCACCGATTGAGATTTTATTGAGAAGATCCACTAGAGAGCGACAACCCTCTACCAGATATCCTCCACATGAGTATGTTATGCGTACTGACGGGGGAGAGCTAGAAACTTATCAAAAAGCTATTTTACATGAGAATAAGAGTGAGTGGGTTAAAGCCATGCAAGAAGAGATGAGATCCTTGCTTGAGAACCACACCTATAACTTAGTAAGATTGCCTAAAGAGAAGAAAGCTCTTAAGAATAAGTGGGTTTACAAATTGAAGACTGAAAATAATATCTCACAACAAAGATACAAGGCACGACTAGTTGTGAAAGGATTCAGTCAGAAGAAAGGTATTGACTTTGAAGAAATATTTTCTCCAATTGTGAAAATGTCTTCTATCCGAGTTGTTCTTTGTTTGGCTGCCCGCTTGAATTTAGAAGTTGAGCAACTTGATGTAAAAACAACATTTCTTCATGGTGACTTAGAAGAAGAAATTTACATGGAGCAACCAAAAAGTTTCAAAGTCAAGGGAAAAGAAAATCTAGTGTGTAAGTTTAAGAAAAGCTTATATGGACTCAAACAGACACCTAAATAGTGGTACAAGAAGTTTGATTCATTTATGATAAGCCAAGGGTATGATAGAACCACATCTGATCATTGTGTATTTATGAAGAAATTTTCAGATGATGATTTTTTTATTTTACTGCTATATGTTGATGATATGCTGATTGTTGGTCATGATGTTGGAAAAATTGGAAAGCTTAAAAGAGAGCTAAGTAAGTCTTTTGCCATGAAAGACTTGGGATCAATGAAACAAATACTTGGCATGAAGATTCTTTGTGATAAGAAGAAAAGACAGATTTGGCTATCTCAGGAGACTTATATTGAAAAGGTTCTTGAAATATTCAACATAAGTAAAGCCAAAGCAGTTTGTTCTCCAGGTCATTTCAAGCTTAGTTCGAAACAATGTCCTACAAGTGAGAAAGATAAAAAAGAAATGTCCAGAGTGCCTTACTCATCTGCAGTAGGCAGTTTGATATATGCTATGATTTGTATTAGGCCAGATATAGCTCATGCAGTTGGAGTTGTCAGCCGATTTCTCTCAAATCCTGGAAAGGAACATTGGACAGCAGTGAAATGGGAATTAAGATATCTAAGAGGTACTTCTAGGTTATGTTTAAGTTTTGGTAATGATGAACCTGTGTTAGAAGGGTACACAGATGCAAACATGGCAGGTGATACTGATTCCAAGAAGTCTACTTCATAATTCTTGATGACATTTGCAAGAGGAGCAGTCTCTTAGTAGTCTAAGTTATAGAAGTGTGTTGCTCTATCAACCACAGTAGCAGAATACATAGCAATTACTG
Organism: Musa acuminata AAA Group; assembly: GCF_036884655.1. Taxonomy (NCBI): domain Eukaryota; kingdom Viridiplantae; phylum Streptophyta; class Magnoliopsida; order Zingiberales; family Musaceae; genus Musa; species Musa acuminata. The sequence goes on along the minus strand of NC_088333.1, from coordinate 36,499,661 downwards.
AAGCCTGCAAGAAAGCTTTATGGATGAAAAAATTTCTACAGGAATTGGGCTTGAAACAGGAAGAATATACTATTTACTATGACAGTCAGAGTGCCATTCAACTCTCCAAGAATTCAACATATCATTTTATATCCAAGCATATTGATGTGAGATATCACTGGATTCTTGATGTGCTTGAGTTGAAAGAATTACAGTTGGAAAAAGTGCATACCAATGAGAATGTTTCAGATATGTTGACTAAGTCTTTGCCTAAAGAGAAGTTTGAAGCATGTAGGCAAAGAGCGGGCTTAGTACAATTGGAGGGGGAGAATTGTTGGGTCTAACCCATATGTGGGCTTGGACAATTGGGCCTATTGAGCCCAAATCACTAATTGAAAGAAAGGGCAAAAGGGGCAAAAGGTGAGGGTAGTAGTGCATCGTGCAACGTGCGCGTGTGTGCAGGTGTACGTCTAGTGCGACGACGTGTAGAGAAAAAGAGGAGAGAGAAAGTAAAGTTTTTGAGTTTTCTGCTTGATGATCGGTGGCCAAACGTTGTCAGTTTTAGCCCAAATTTTATGTGGAGAATTCTCGCAGCAAACTCTATAATCCTAATGGTGTTGATCTACATTTTACTCTCTCTGAGATACTTTCTTACTATATCCACTTTGTGAGATAGAATTCTTTTATGAGAAGATCCACCCTATGTGATGAAGATATACTATTCTTGAGCCAAGATCTATGATTTTGATGTTATTGTGATCATCTGATTATTCTAGAGAAGATTGATTGTAAATCTGTTATCATTACTATTGATAGTGGAAGTTTGAGGTGGACTACGGTCCCGTGGTTTTTTCCACATTGAGTTTTTCACGTTAAAATATTTGGTCTCACTATGTGATTGATTATTTGCTCTATTGTTTATGCTGTGCTGGTTGACATGTTTAACATGTTTAACATGTTTTTTCCCAATAAAACATAATATATATCCTTGTTGTCTCAGCCATCGAAATCGGAGAGCAGTGTCGCAAAGAACATGGTCGTCAATATGGGCATCATGGATATGGTTTAACGCTTCACTTATTTCCTTCTCGAAGCGATAATCCAATCCAAGAAGCTGGATTGAATCGACCAAATTCATAGTTTGCAAGATGTCAGTAGGATCCTTGGACATGCTTCTTATCTGCTCCATCAGTTCCGCAGCTCTCTCTTTTATCCTTGTATCACACTCCTCCTTCAATAGACGAGAAAAGGGAGATTTTTCATGGTACTGAAACTGCAATACACGTTCATTTACAAAGGCTTAAATATATTTTCACAATAAAGGATTCATAGAAGAAGCAAGCATAGTACAATACACGTTCATTTACAAAGACTTACATATATTTCAGAATAAAGGATTCATAGAAGAAGCAAGCATCGTCATACAATCAAAGTGGAACAGGATGTACAAGTAACAAAGAGATATATTCCTTCGTCTTCGTAGAGGAGTTGGTGTATCCATCGATGTACTTATAAGTAATTTCTGCCATTCGTGAATAATTAATAATCCTTTCAAGTAAAGCAATGGAGAATGCAGTCGTATTGAGGCACTCTTCGTTTATCTCCTTCCATGCATCGTCAACTAGACCTTGGAGTTTCTTACATGCCACATGCACATCTGTTCCGTACTCTTTCATGTAGCATTGGACTGTGGAGGCAACATGTTCCCTAGTTTGTTCCAACTGCAAATTTCATAAAAGAAGAGGATTAATGATCTACAAACTGAATTCTAAGGGATCGTTTCAGGATTTACATGTTCATATATTAAAACAAATTGATAGACTATTATCAATAATAAGGTGTAGATGAAGGGAATTTGGGAATCTACAGATGTGGAAGCTTACGAACGGGAATTTTTTTGTTTGTACTAGATTTCTTAATGTAAAATCATGTAAGTTCAGAAAAACTTTGATAATGCAATTGAGTGACACAAGAAATGCTTTTGAGGTGATAAATACAAGGAATATTGAAGACAATCTTTGGAGATTACCTATTAAACCTCAATTATGGTCCATCTCATCTAATTGGAGAATGTATGTTATTTTCTTTTTCTTTTTTTTGTGTTATCATATTTCTACTACGATAGAAATCAGTGCAAAATTTACTATGAAAAATGTTTATATGATATAAAACACACGAGATTATATTATGACCATACCTCATGTGAAGCAATGTCATTCATTATACGACCAATTATTGCAGAAGCTTGGACAATCTTTGGGAAACTAGTAATCCACTCAAATGCCTCCTTAGTTGCTATTTCTCCCATTCCAACAAAAAAAGCACATTTGAGCATAGGAGATGTTGAACTTACGAGGGAAACATGTAGATGTTCGTCCAAAGTTGGTACGTAATGTTGATCTCTCCATTTGGATTCCTCAAAATAAGCTTCAGATAAATCTTTCATCTGTACCCAAGTAAAACAAAACCATTCCTTAATGTTTGTAATGCATGAGTAGCATCTACAAGTGGGACAATCTAAGTTCAATACTGTCGCATATCAAACGCTTATTCTTTGCATTGGCCATTAGTGTATTCATTTATTACTTATGTAATGCAAATTAATAAAAGTGAAAATAAGATGAACCTTATAATCTCATCACTCACCGCTTCCTTTAGATAGGTTATGCGATATTTCTCGTTGGAAGCCAATAAATCTTCAAATTCTTTAAAGGTGTGCATTAGCTTTAGATAATAATCTTTCATGTACTCTGGTAATTGATGAACAATCTTCACGTCCCACCTGCATATGTATTAGTTTCACCATCTTTAGAAAAATAGAACATAAACATACATGTTGTTATTTTGCTATACACAATAACTAAAACTATTATGCGATATTTTATTTTCTTATGTGATATTATCAGTGGCACTTTTTGTTATCATCTGTTGAGCCATGATAGTAAAAGGTAATCTATCCATGGATATGAGATTTACGAACCTTTGAATTGCCTCAGTTAGTCGTTGACTCTCCTCCAATGTGCTATAAACATCATATATGTCGTCCAAAATTGAAATAAGGGCAATCACTTTGGTTGTTATCTCTCGTGCACGAGAATAGTAGGGTTCAAAGTATATTCCCAGGATCCAGAAGTAGCATTCCACCAATCGATCTCGAGCAAAACTGAGATGTTTTGAGGGGGCTAAATCATTCCACCACCTTCAAGTCGTTCACAAATCAAAATGATTACATATCAATTAATGTTTGATGGGAGGAGAAACCAAGCTCAGCAATTAGCCTTCGCTTGTTTCCATTTGCAACTTGATTATATCTTCTTTTCTTTATAAAAATCCAGAAGAAATATAGCTCCAGGGAATTCAAAAGTGAGGAGGAGCTTACTTGGTGATGTTCTCAAGCTCCTCGAGATGAAGAGATTGCAACAAATTGAAGTCCAACTTTGCAAGCTCCAGGATGGCATCATCTCGTGTGGCATCCTCTTGGTATATAGAGATGTAATCTCTTGCCAAGAGCCTTCTCATTCTTCTACAGAGAGGTGTCTCGAGGTCAAGAGACACTTGCGTTTTTAATGGTGGTTTAAGATCAGCTAATGAAGACACTAGGTAATTCCTCGTAAAAGAGATGGCTTCATCAAGAATGATCTCCCCATGAGTCCCAAGGTAGGCTGCGTTGTACAAGCTTAACAGTCCTTTCACATCACTCCCCAAGGTAGACATGAAACTCCCTCCCTCATCTTTGAACTTGTTAAAGACAACTACAGAAATACATAAGATTTTCTGTTTTGAGAAAAAAACAATCAGTCATATTATCAAAATTAATTTACCGTTTTAAGTGATTACGTGATAATCAATACAATGACTTTTGTGTGTGATTTTTATGTCTATTTTACAGGAGAAAATAGTTTTGGTACTTTCAACGTCTACGAGTGAATTAAAAGAAAGATGATTAAAGAAGATCGTATTGTTTTGGAATTAATATATATATATATATATATATATATGTATGTATATATATATGTATATATATATATATATGTATATATATATTTATATGTATTTATATATATGTATATACTTATATATACATATATATATACATATATATGTACATATATACATATATATACTTTATATATACATATATATACATATATACACACACAGATATATATATATATATATATATATATATATATATATATATATATATATAAAGAGAGAGAGAGAGAGAGAGAGAGAACAAAGTACATCTTTTTAATATAGTTGTTATAGGAGATCAAAACGTTTTGAGAAGTGTGAGGTCACTCTTGTACAGAGAAGAAATTATGTAGCAAATTGACCAGCTAATATTGTTAGAAGCCATCGGATTGATTGTTCAGTGACTTCTTTTTTGATGGGTTGATTAAGTTGTCTTCTTAAAACAAAAATCCTCCATCATTTCTAAAATACAAATTAAATTACTTTTGCAAACAAAATTATAGATAAAACATACAAATACATCTACTCCAAGGAAACGTAAGAGCATTTTACCAGGGGTCACATGATACCCTTCTTGTCTGAGCAGTCGAAACCGGAGAGCAGTCTCGTAGAGACCATGACAGTTCAAATCAGCATCATGGACTCGTTTTAATGCTCCACTTATTTCTTTCTCGAAGTGATAACTCAATCCAAGAAGCTGGATAGAATCGACCAAGTCCATAGTTTGCAAGATGTCGGTAGTGTCCTTGAACATGCTTCTTACCTGCTCCATCAGTTCTGCAGCTCTCTCTTGCACCCTTGCAACGCACTCCTGCATCCTCCATAGCATAGCAATTAATTGTTCAACCAACAAAACCGAAAGAAAGTAGCAAGCGCACATTTTTCATGTTAATGAAACATTAACACCATTCGTTCTCGGAGAGTTTCTTGCCTAAAACTTAGAACATAAGTGAGATATATGTGTATATACATGCCTGTGTACTGGGGGAGGACTCGGCCTGTAAGATAAAGTAATCACCCCAAACGGTGGGATGGTAGCTTGCAGACTTGCGAATCACCACTTCATCACCTGGAACGCGTGGCTGCGAAATCACGGTCTCCATTCTGATCTAGATGCAAGTGATGAGAGGATGGCGAGAGTCTGCAGCCTCGTGTAGCAATTTATAGAGTCTTGAATCTGGTTTGGTTTCGTAAGTGTCACGTTTTATGAGAAAGAAGATAACGAATGGGCCATCAGGGACTGTACGCTCCTTTTTTATTGGCTTGCCTTAAGTTTTAGCTTATCCATCATCTTTAATTGACGTCCTATAATTAGTTTTGCTTCTAATAATATAGGAAAAAGACGAGATATAATTAGTTTTGCATCCATCACCCTTGCTCTCACTGTCGTAATAGAAACTATAAATCATGTATATAATCGTATATTAACTTAAGTTTTATTATAAACTCTAAACAGTGTCTAACTATCATATCAGTCTACTCACTCTCAAACTATAAATAATATTATCTAAACTTTAGTTTAACTTTCAACATTTTTTCCATGTGTGTATTAATCGAACTCTTTTTTACTTTAAAGGGTTAAATTTCTTTCAAAACCTATCTACATATTCTTGTAGGAGCGATCCACTCATATGAGTTGGTTCATTTTGGGATGCTTCATCTTTATTCAATCATGAAACCTCCAATTTGATTAGTTCAGCGAAATAATTCTCGTTTTATTCGCATCAATCACCAAGTAAGTTTCTCTTCGTGCCTCGTGACATCTCAAGATGGCTTACCTCTCACAAAGATGCTGCCACAACACCTACTGCCATGTTCAATGTCAGGATTTTGTTACCTGACATAGTTATTTGTAATATGTAATTACAATCACATTGCACCGTATGCAAGGATATATAAAATAATTAATTAAAAAAATAACATGACATAACATAACGAAAAATTAAAACACAAAAGGGTTCATGCTAGAGAAGGTGTTTGGGACCAATTTTGAGCATAAGACTGAGTGAGGAATTCCAAACCTATCAAAGTAGATATTAAGATCATTTTGATTTGTTGCTAAGATTAAGATATAACCAAGGAATCTATAGATTATCTTGTTCGGAGTAATCAAGTTTCAGTAATAGAATTCTCAAATATTTTTCTCACATGTGGATGTGTGTGGTTGGTTGCACGGCATAGTACTAAAGCAGCAATGACTAATTTCAAAGAAGGCGCACGAGAGATCGTCTCTTTGATATAAATATGTTAACATACAAAAAAAAAAAAAGTTCACATGAGATTTTTAGATGAAAGGATTTGGAAGTTGATTGCCCACATGTCGATGCTCTCACATGCTTGGCGAGGCCGACATGGGATAAACTTAAATCTATGAATTATTCGAATCTATAATGATATATTTATGCCATCATTACGAAACCCAAGGATGTATGACCTAAGCAATGTAGATCCAATAGAGTTTTTTTTTTTTCACCATTGGCAAGCGGGATTTGATTTCATGGCCTTACTATTAATCGTCAGGTTTTTATCAGCTAAGCTGCTGTGTACATTGAACGTATTGGAGATTATCTAAATCTGGGTGTACGTACTATTAGATCATCTAAATCTGCTGCGTATATACTATTCATTGAACATTTTGTTATCAGATCCTCAAGTGGTATAACATGATAAAGCTGTCTCCACACACGCTCGGATGAAAGCCTGCAGACTTGCGAACCACAACCTCATCACCTGGAGCAAGTGACAGCAACTCCATAGTCTCCACTTTTTATGTGGAAAAAAAACTAAAGCTGGCAGATGGCAAGAGCATGTCCCCTTGTGTTGGAATTTATAAGGAATTCCAACACAAGGGACTATGGATTCCCATGGCAACAGCATGTTCACTTTGTGGAGGTTATGCTCCTCCTTGTCATCCATCAATCGTTTGTCAAAGGGAATGCATTAGCACTTAAGAAAGAGTGTTGCGGCTGCTAGGCAAGGCTGTCGCATCAGCCTTCCCAAAATAAAGATGATTGTGAGCAGAAGTGTTAAGTTGTGTGGGGGGATGAAGATGAACTCGACAACCTTCAGCCTCAGACAAAGAGTAGCATTATTAAAGACTGCAGAATCCATATCTTGCTTAAGCCCTCCTGCGCTGTAAAAAATTTAGGGTTTCAAGTTGCTATTCCTTCCGCTATTACAGTATTCTGTGCTTTGATTGCAGCACAGTCAACAGCTCTGACCGATCTGTTGGTAGGTGACTATCAACTTAAGAGTATTCCAGATATTAAACATATATATATTATTAAAAAATTCTAGAAATAAAAGATTCTTTTTGACAAAAGTAAAAAAAAAAAAAAACTTCTTTCCAAAATCTATCCAATTATGCTTAAATGAATAGGCAAAAACAACATGTTGGCGGATTTTCTTAATATATATTAGAAGAAAATTATTGGAATTCATATCTATGATGGGATCTCCAAATATTAAAGACTTCTTATGGAAGGTTCCGAACCCCACGGACATGATGGGACGTCTCGTGCCACAATCTATTTCATGGAGAGCTTTTCCATCAGTCGGCCGATGAGTCTGTCCTCGTGTTTCAAGCCTTCCGGCGAACATGTGGCTGTGCTTATTCCCTTCTCTGTGGTGGATGATCAGCTCCACGACTTGGAAGTTATCTGGAACTGCAGCCTCACATGAGAAGCATTAGCACCTAAGAAAGTGAGTTCCAGCTGCTAGGCAGGGCTGTTGCAACAGCGTTCCAAAAGGAAGAGTACCTCGTGAGTTCTCCCCAAACAAATGCAAGATGGTGATTGTTAGGGATGAAGCTGAACTTAACAACCTTCAGCTTCGTACAAAGGATAGCAATGTAAAAGGCAATGCCATCTAGGAATCAGGGAGTGTATATTGTGCTGTTTACGTCGGTGACGATGTTAGCAGAAGCATATTTAGGGCTTTAAGAATTGCTAATCCTTCCATTATGACACCATCTTGTGCTTTAATTGTATACAATCAATTTCTCTCATCTATCGGCACTCTTTTTTTTCAAACAAAAATATCATTCGGTATTGAAAATGAGAATAAACATATTATAAGAGTTTCAAGACATGTATTTAAAAGAAGAGGATCTGTGAGGATGGGGAGCAAGAAAATGATAAAAACAGAATATTACAATGCAATTAAAAAAGAAACTTTTTTAATAAAAAAATGAAATAATATTAAACAAGAGGTATGATTAAGAACACTCATAAAATATTCCTATATGCACACATCTTTGTTTCATGAACCATAGTCATATTTAATTTTAACAGTAAAATTTTTTATATAATAATATCATAATTATAGTTTTTATGCTTATAATTACTATTAGAGCCTCGGCGACATACCCTGATCATGATGTCACTGCATGTCATAGCATAACAAGGCAGGGTGCTACTTTTGATCGATAATTATAATGATGCCACTATGATGGCGTGTACTGGACATGGCCGATATTGATGGGACGCTGGAGTCCCAAGGGGCATCCGTCGACATGGACATATGTGACCAATGAGTCTCGTATAGTGATGATAGTCGTGCACGAGGGAAAGGAACATCGACGAGGGATTGGTTATGAATGATGATTGGCGAGCAATGGCTATATTGCATCATCGAAAAGTGTTGGCCGCTGGTAAAGAGCGAATGACCATGCACATGGGCGTCACAAAGGGAATCTAGACTGACAATGTGTAGGTGATGGATGGTCGCGCACCGCAATAGCTACAGGCGAGGGACATGCCATGCATTCGGTGGCCACATGCCTTAGCGATTATGGTTTCATCCATTAAAATTACATTTTTACCTTTATAAATTCTTTTAATTTCAGCCTTAACAGCTTTGCCCTTTAAAAATCAGATATTTTCACTACATATTCTGAAAAATTATAGTTTTGTCTTTCGAATTAAATATTTTTTACTTATATCCTAAATTATAAAATTGACTAATTTGACCTTCTTTAATCAAATTTGATTTTGACCATATTTTAACTAATTGACTAAAAGTAGATTTGATCAATCTCATTTTGATCGAATTTAGAAAAAAAATCAATTTTTGATTAATTTTTAACTTTTGTTAATTTTAATTTAGATTGGTCTAATTGGGCTGATATTTAATTTAATTTTGAGAACTATCCATTTAAATAGGAGGATTGACCGGTCTAATTTAGGGTGCCATACGGAATTAAAAACTATAAATTATAATTTTTTTATAGTTTTCTTATATAATATATTCATAAAATTTTTACTTGTTAAAGAAATATAACAAGTGCTAATATAAAATTTTACCTACTACCCATCCCACTTAATTTAAACCTCATATATAAAGATTATGATTTCAGTTCTGTTTGACTCCAAAAGAAAGGTTGTCTAATAGCATCAGTCTAATATTTATACTATAAAGAACAACAATAATATGTCATTAATTATTCCTTTGGATTCGTTGGATAATGGATTGAGATTGTCAAGGTTGCCATATCCTTCAAAGACAACGAGGAATAGTTACAAACCTGTCTCTATTCATCACTAGATTCGATCAAATGAAGTTTATCTAACCTTAACCTGTTTATTAAAAAGCTCCCACAAAAAAGATAGTAGTCAATTGGATCTAGATACCTTTATCTGGAATGAGAATGTATGTCCGATCACATCAATCTAATTTCTGTAGAAGAAAATAAATAAAAACCTTCCCATCATCCACATTGCCTGCATGATTCATTTAATCTATGTCGATGTCGGTTGGATCAGATCTAATGTGATTCATCGAACGTGTTGGCCGATCTTGTCGTAGAAAAACAAACCATAATAATATTGCAAATACAATTTATCGTATCAATTTAGAAATATAACTAAAGCATGAGCCAATTGTATCATGTGTATTATAGAGGGATGAATTAAAAAATAATATAATAATTTCATAGCACTATAAAATATTGTTCTTCAAAATCGAGTTAAATAAAATTGGACTTAGAAAACATTTTTGGTTTATATATGAAAAGTTGTACGTCTCTCTCCTTCCCTTTTCCATTCCAACTCTCCCTTAAAGTGATTAATTGTACGAGGAGCACCAAGATTAGCAGTTTGGGTTCCAAAATACAAAATGCTTTGTTTTTTTTGTAAAAATTGCTAATAGATTTTTTATATTATCATATCCAAAAATACAAAGGACTCTTCTTCATAATAACTTGAACACATGTTATATATTGTTACATAAACCCATGCTTGTATACACATAGACATACGCACGAATATGCGCATGTAGACGTGCATGCCCATACTCACGTGCGCATACTCATAGAAACATAGCAGAAGTAATATAGTCTAAGATATTCTATAGCCAAACATATATTTTGGCCATAGAATGGTAATATGATCAAATCGGAATATGATTAACAAGTATAAAAAATATATTAACCATTTTACTTTAATACCATTTTAGAAAACATAACAAGAATTAATATAAAATTTTATTTACTACACATCTCATGTAATTTAAATCTCATACATAAAAGACTATGATTTTGGTTTTTTTTACTCTATAATGGCATCAATCTAATATTCTGTACTACAAAGCAAAACAATTATATTACTTCCCCATCATTAATTTTTTCTATGATTGTATTAATTGAAAGTGATTTATTGTATTATTGTCCTTTAGATTGGTTGGAGACGTGTTGAGATTGTCAAGAAGGATAGCATCCAATCACATCAATCTAGTCTCCTTTTTCTCGTGATCACATCAATCTAATTTCTATATAAAAATAAATAAAAATATCATAAACCATCCCATCATCCACATTGCTTGCATAATTCAATTAATCTATATCCACATCAGCTAGATCAGCTCCACATAGCTGAGTGTGACTCATTGGACGTGTTGTCCAATCTTGTCGTAGAAAAAGGAATCATAATAACCTTATAAATACAATTTATGACAGCAATTTAGAAATGTAAATAAAACATAGGCCACTTGTATCATGTGTATTATATAGGGATAAATTAAAAAAATAATATAATAATTTTATAGGGCTATAAAATATTTTGCTAGAAAGTCGAGCTAAATACAATTGGAGTTAGATAACATTTTTTTGTTTATATATGATCAGAATATGGAAAAATATATTCGACTTTATTATTGAGAAGTTGTAGGTCTCTATTTTTGACAAGTCTCTCTCCTTCCCTTTCTCGTTCCAACTCTCTCTCTGATTAATTGTACATGGGGCAGCAAGATTAGTGGTTTAGGTTCCAAGATACAAAAAGCTTTCTTTGTAAAAATTACAAAATATAATTTGTATATTTTCACACCCGAAATACAAAGGACTCTTCTTCATAATAACTAGGAACACATGCTATATATCATTATATGCACGCATGCATGTATATACATAGCCGCATACATGAATATGCGCATATACACAAGCGTGCCCATACTTCTGTGCACACACTCGTAAAAACATGACAAAAATATCAAAAATCTAAGGTAACATATATTTTGGCCATATAATGATAACATGATCAAATCGGAATAAGATTAACAAGTATCAAAGATATATTATCCTTGGTATAACCAAAATAGTTGGTCTATTCATGAACATGAACTTGGTACATTGATGTTTAATTGATTATGAGTGTGTGCACATAAGTACAAATAAAAAATACAATGACAATGTACCTATAATCACATCAATGTACCTATAATCACATCAATCGAGTCTCCTTTCTCTCGTGATCACATCAATCTAATTTCTATAAAAAAATAAAAAAATATTATAAACCATCCCATCATCCACATTGCTTGCATAATTCAATTAATCTGTATCCACATCAGCTGGATCAGCTCCACATAGCTGAGTGTGACTCATTGGACGTGTTGTCCAATCTTGTCGTAGAAAAGTGAATCATAATAACCTTATAAATACAATTTATGGCAGCAATTTAGAAATGTAACTAAAACATAGGCCACTTGTATCATGTGTATTATATAGGGATAAATTAAAAAAATAATATAATAATTTTATAGGACTATAGAATATTTTGCTAGAAAGTCGAGCTAAATACAATTGGAGTTAGATAACATTTTTTGTTTATATATGATCAGAATGTTGAAAGAAATATATTCGACTTTATTATTAAGAAGTTGTACGTCTCTTTTTTACAAGTCTCTCTCCTTTCGTTTCTCATTCCAACTCTCTCTTAAAGTGATTAATTGTACATGGGACACCAAGATTAGTAGTTTAGGTTTCAAAATACAAAAATCTATCTTTGTAAAAATTACAAATATATTTTGTATATTTTCACACCCAAAATACAGAGAACTGTTCTTCATAATAACTAGGAACACATGTTATATATTGTTATATGCACGCATGCATGCATATACATAGAGTACACATGAATATGCTGCATGTACACGAGCATGCCCATACTTATGTGCACACACTCATAAAAACATGTCAAAAATATCAAAACCTAAGGTAACATATATTTTGGCCATATAATGATAACATGATCAAATCGGAATAAGATTAACGAGTATTAAAGATATATTATCCTTGGTATAACCAATATAGTTGGTCTATCCGTGAACATGAACTTGGTATATAGTTCCAATCATTGATGGTTAATTGATTAACCTTTCAAGTAATGGCAGGGGAATACAGTCGACTTAAGGCACTCTTGGTTCAGTTCCATGCGTTTTCAACCAAGTTTTGAAGCTTCTCGCATGCCACAGGCATGCTTGTTCCATACTCTTTCATATAGCTTTCCACCATGGAGGCAACATTCTCCATAGATTGCTCACGTTGCAAATTTCATGAAACAAGATAAAAAATAGCCAGTCGTTTGACTTCTATTGATTCTATTTTTTTTTTTATGACTATGTAAACTTAAACATTGGATATTTTTACAAGCATTGCAGGTTCTTTTGTATAGTTTCACAATTTTTCTAAAAATGTTTTTATGGTATTCATGTAAGAGAATGTAAGTTATGGTTGCTCTCTCTCTCTCTCTCTCTCTCTCTCTCTCTCTCTCTCTGCGATGGAGGATTTGGAGGTTACGTAATAAGTTTCATCGCATTTTGATTGAATTGGTAAGGTGAGTCTCGAGGGGTTTCACTTATAGCTGTCGACGGGAAAGACCCATTATGGGTTCGTAAAAATTCAACAATGATGACTCAATACTTAATATAATCAGAAATATTTTCAGCTTATTGCCCTCGTTTGATGATTTTTATATTATCCATATTTTTCAAAAGGTAATATGGTCGTCCATGGATCCACAAATTTTGAGAAACTAAATAGGGAATTATCGTTTTGGCAAGGGAATTTAGAATTGAAAAGGGAAAGGCTGTTCAGGATGACTGCTGTAATCGCAGGATTTTGATTTAATATAATTTAAAAATATAATAACTAGGTTAAGAAAGATCTATATCCAAAATAATAATAAATTACGAAGCAATGTGAAAAGGAACAAGCCAAACAAGCACCTTCATGCAACCCACTAACTATAATGTTACTGTCAAATTCAAAGATAGATCTAAAACACGTAACCTAACAGCTTCTGTGGTCTTTTCAAATCAAACTGCTTTATAACAAACTGAAGATAATATGAAAAAGTAAAACCTACATTGAAGCTTGTCCTACTCTTCCTTGGTTTGATAACTCTATCCCTTCTTCCTATCAAGATCAACATTTGGTATTAGAGTATAGGTTAAGCTATTACCTCTTTCTCAAATACCATTTAACTCCAGATCTCCATATTAACAAAAGAAAATTATGACTTATAGTGCATCCAAATGAAGGTTCTTCTAGGCTCCCAAGATGTATGAGAGTTTATAGAAGATGAATTTGCTAAACCAAATCCAGCAAAAGAAGGAGCAATGAATGCAGAAGAAAGAAAACAACTCAAAAAAAGAAGGAAGAAGGAGAAAAAAACTTTACTCACAATTTACCAAGGGCTTGATGATACAATGTTCGAGATCATCGCTCCAACAAATACTTCAAAGAAGGCTTGGGAAATGTTTCAAAAAGCATTCGGTGGTGTTGATAAGGTAAAGAAACTTCGTTTACAAGTTTTACGCGCCGAGTTTAAAAAATTACAACAAGGTACTTATGAAACTATTTTTGATTACTTCTCAAAAGTCATTTCAATTGTTCATCAAATGAGATGAAATGGTAAACACATAAATAATCAGAGAGTAATAGAAATAATACTGAGATCTCTAGATCCAAAATTTGATTTTATTGCTGTTGCGATTGAAGAATCTAAAGATTTGGAAAAAATATCTTTAGAAGTGTTAGGATCGGAGTGACACTAAGAGGGGGGGGTGAATTAGTGCAGCGGATTAAAACGTCGGTTTTGACAAATCTTTCGTACGATAAAAATCAAACTCGGAAGTGCTTAACTTGAAAGCGTATTCACAAAGTTGTGCAGCAAAGGTAATGAGGAAATAAGGCAAGTAAGAAGGTTTGCAGTAATGTAAATAGCAGTAATGAAATGCAAACTAGAGATTACGCCGATTTTAAAGTGGTTCGGTCAAATGACCTACATCCACTTGCGAGGCCCCTCTTCGATGAGGCTCCCACCTTCCACTAGCAAATCTCTTGAAATGGAAGGGCAAACACCCCTCTTACAACCTTTTACAAGCAGTTCAACCTCTTACAAATTTTCAATAAGAAAAAAGGAGGTGAACACTCTAGCAAATTGAAAAACAAGACTTGCTAAGACTTTCTAAGACCTTTCTCTCAATCAATTGCTTCTCAAAAAGTTGTAATCTCAGTTGAGATTTGAGGGGTATTTATAGGCCTTAAGAAGATTCAAATTTGGGCTTCAAAATTTGAATCCTCTTTGGTTCCCGATGCTGGCGGTGCCACCGCCTGTCAATTTCTGACACTGACAGTTGACTGGCGGTGCCACCGCCTAGCTCTCCGGTTCACTGGTTGGGCTTAAATTTAGCCCAAACCAAATCTAATTTTGGGCCCAATTGGCCCATAACTAGGATATAGGATTATCTCTTAATCCTAATCCTAATTACAAGTGAACTACATAACTAAAAACATCCTAAGCAAGTTTTCAACCGCGAACATCGAGTCTTGTTCTGGCGAGCTTTCCGACGAACTTCTTCCGACGGACTCCCAACGAGCTCCTGATCTTGTGATGACTTTAACGAGTAGCCGAGCCTTCTCGGTGATCTCCGTGAACCTCCGACGATCTCTTTGGCAAACTTCCGAAACTTCCGACAGGTTCTCGATTTCTTCTCGGTTGGTTCCGGCAGCATCTCTGACAATTCTTCGGACTCTTAAACGTTTATCGAACTTGACTCCGGTATTCTTGCTTTGTGTTTTCTGGCTATCGTAGTTAATCCTGCACACTTAACTCAATAATATGGATTAGATCAATTAACCCATCAATTGATTTTATCATCAAAATCCGAGATTCAACAATCTCCCCCTTTTTGATGATGATAATCAATTGATGACGGAGTTAAACATAACTCCCCCTATCTATATGCCATATTAGGAGAAGATAAAAAACGCTTGAATTCCATCCCATTGAATTCAAGCATAAACCGATAAGTTCTAACCGTAGAACTTATCGTTATTCTCACTAAGCATAAGTTAATACGAAACTTCGATGAAAATCATTTTCAAGTCGAATGATAAGAGACAATTTTTACTACGACAGGAGATAAAGATTTTCAACATGAATTTCATGATATAAATGTAAGAGATGCTTTCAATATGATCAATCAATCTTGCGATATTCTCAAGGATTTTGCAAGGCATATAAGACATTCACACATGCTTTTGTAATTCATATAAGTCATGTTATCGATGTGCATAAGACATTTTCATTCATTAAGCCATGCTATCGATGTGGTATAAGTCATCACTTAGTCATCACTTCTCTCCCTTTATCATCAACAAAAAGGGAATGAGACTTGAAGCATATAATTTGTGATTATAACATTAGGAATCCAGAATTGATCATACAAGAATTTATCATTCAAAATTAAGTATGCTAAAATATTTACGCAGAGTTCAACTTAAAAGAAAATTCAGCATTCATCCATTTTATCAAATCTCTTCTTTCTATAGCAAAAATTGTAGGTGTACAAGGAAGAGATTGTGATAAAAAAAAATTCAAGTAATAACTCCAATAAGTCAAGATCATAATTCGAATACAAACTCATTCAAATCGTCAACTTGAAACTCATAATCAAGCCATCAAAATCAATTTTGAGATTCACAAAATATCATAAAATCATTAATCATGATCAGATGGGAGCGGTGTTTGACTCAAGATAGGATAAAGTAATTTAACGTGTCATTTAGAATCGAAAGAGAAGGATCAAATTCACCGTGGAACGGAGAGAGGATGAAAAACTTTACGGAAAATCCATTCAAACAAGTTTATTCTTAGAGACAATTTAACATACCCAATTCCCTTCTGATGAATTCAAATTGGTCTTCATTCAAAGCTTTTGTAAATATATCTGCGAATTGATGCTTTGTGTCAATGAATTCTAGAACAACATTATTGTTAAGGACATGATCGCGTATGAAATGATGCCTAATATCGATATGCTTAGTTCTAGAGTGCTGAATTGGATTTTTGGTAAGACATATGGCACTAGTATTATCACATTTTATGGGAACGCTTTTGAAGTGAATTCCATAGTCTTCTAATGTATTTTTCATCCAAATAACTTGTGCACAGCATGCACTTGCAGCAATGTATTCAGCTTCCGCCGTAGATAGTGCAACTGAATTTTGTTTCTTGGAAGTCCAAGAAACAAGTGCATGTCCTAAGAATTAGCATGTTCCGGATGTACTTTTTCTATTTATCCTGCATCTGCCAAAATCGACTTCTGCATAAGCTATTAAATCGAATTTTTTAGATTTTAGATATCACAATGCTAAATTTGGAGTTCCTTTAAGATACCTAAATATTCTTTTAACACTCTTAAGATGAGATAATTTAGGATTAGATTGAAACCTAGCGCAAAGTCCTACACTAAATATAATATCCGGTCTAGTCGCGGTGAGGTAGAGTAGACTATCTATCATTCCCCTATATATTTTTTGATCGAAATTTTCACTACTTTCATCAATATCTAACTCAGTCGCAGTACTCATAGAGGTGTTTATTGCTTTTGAATTATCCATGTTAAATCGTTTTAACAATTCTAATGTATATTTAGATTGGTTAAGAAATATACCATCACTAAGTTGTTTGATTTGTAATCCTAAAAAGAAAGTTAATTCATCCATTAAACTCATTTCAATTTCATGACTCATACATTTGGCAAATGATTCACATAGTGATTCATCCGAAGACCCAAAAATAATATCATCAACATAAATTTGCACAATAAGAAAATTATTTTCAAAATGTTTAATAAACAATGTAGTATCAATCTTGCCTTTGGTAAAATTATTTAAAATAAGAAAGGAACTAAGCCTTTCATACCAAGCTCTAGGAGCTTGTTTCAAGTCATAGAGAGCCTTAGTCAATTTGAATACATGATTAGAAAGAAGAGAATTTTCAAATCCGGGAGGTTGTTCGACATATACTTCTTCGGAAATAAAACCATTCAAGAAAGCACTTTTGACATCCATTTGAAATAGTTTAAAATTATTACTACTAGCATAGGCAAGGAGCATCCTTATGGCTTCTAATCGAGCCACGGGAGCGAAGGTTTCTTCGTAATCGATACCTTCTTCTTGGTTGAAACCTTTGGCCACTATTCTAGCCTTGTTTCTAACCACGATACCATTTTCGTCTTGCTTGTTTCTAAAGACCCATTTAGTACCAATGACTAAATGGTCACTAGGTCTAGGAACAAGCTTCCATACTTTATTCCTCTCAAATTGATTCAATTCCTCTTGTATTGCAATAACCCAAAAATCATCTTTCATGGCCTCGTCAATGCATTTAGGTTCGATTTGAGAAAGGAAGGCGGCATTAGCACAAAAATTCTTGAAAGAGGAACGAGTTTGAACCCCTTTTGATATATCTCCTATAATTAGCTCCTTTGGATGAGGATCTATATACTTCCACTCCTTGGGTAAGGAAATTTCGGAAGAAGGTGCATCCAAGTTGCTATTTTGAGGAGGGGGTTCATTTAAATTCAAATTATCAAAACCTAGATCATCATCAAAATCATTTTTCTTTAAATTAGAAATTTAATTAAAATCTACATGAATAGACTCTTCTATTACTAAGGTTCTTTTGTTAAAAACCCGAAAAGCCTTAGAAACGGAAGAGTAACCAAGAAAGATGCATTCATCAGATTTAGCATCAAATTTTTCTAAGGCATCCCTTTCATTCAAAATAAAGCATTTACAACCGAAAACTTTAAAATAGGAAATATTTAGTTTTTTATTATTCCATAATTCATAGGGAGATTTTGATAGGGATGGTCTTATTAGGACCCTATTCATGATGTAGCAAGCCGTATTCACGGCTTCGGCCCAAAAATACTTAGGTAGACTATGTTCATTTAACATCGTTCTTGCCATTTCTTATAAGTTTCTATTTTTTCTTTCAACTACTCCATTTTGTTGGGGATTCCTCGGAGTGGAGAAGTTGTGATTGTATCCATTAACTTCACAAAAATTTTGAAAGTCACGGTTTTGAAATTCACCACCGTGATCACTCCGAATTGATGAAATCATGAAACCTTTTTCGTTTTGAGTGAGTTTACAAAACTTAGAGAAACACTTGAAACAATCACTTTTGTGAGCTAAGAAATAAGTCCAAGTGTATCTAGTATAGTCATCCACAATTACAAATGCATATTTGCTTCCTCCTAGACTTATCGTGTCAATTGGTCCAAATAAATCCAAATGAATCAATTGTAAAGGTCTAGTGGTGCTAATTTGAGTTTTTGGTTTGAAACTAGTTTTTATTTGTTTACCTAGTTGACATGCATCACATACTTTGTCCTTAATAAACTTTATATTTGGAATTCCTCATACTAATTCTCTAGATGAGATCTTAGATATTAGTTTCATGCTTGCATGGCCTAGTCTCCTATGCCAAAGCCAAGCATCATCATTTAAAGCGAAGAAGCACATTTCATTACTCAGTTCATCAAGGTTGATGGTGTAGACATTATTTTGTTTTAATGCAATCATAGTTATGTTATGGTTTGGTTTTTCAATAATACACATTTGATTCAAATATAACGATATAACCTTTATCGCATAATTGACTAACACTCAAGAGATTATGTTTCAATCCATCAACTAGTAAGACATCATCAATAGAAAATTTTAATTTGTTACTTATGGTTCCCTTGCTAATGATTTTGCCTTGGTTGTTGTCTCCGAAGGTGACGTACCCTTCTTCTTTACTAGTGAGCATAGAGAAATGATATGGATCTCCAGTCATATGTCTTGAGCATCCACTATCTAGATACCATCTCTTGCTCCTAGCTTGTGATGGTGTATGTTTCTACAAGAAGGGATTATTTTTAGGTACCCATTTTCTTTTGGGTGCCTTAAAAATTAATTTAACTTGTTCATCATATTGCATAGAATTGATTAGGAACCCAAATTAGTTTGTTCGGACTAATTTTCTTGAATGGACATTTATAAGTTTTATGTCCATATTTGCAACAAAAGTTGCAATTGCTTTGGTGCCGAACATGTAAGACAGGGGCCTTTAATGAAGGTGGTTGGATTTTGGTGAGGACTTCTCACAAATCTGATTCCACTTCTTTTAGGAACGTGACCCTTATTTGTAAGGATCATGTTCAAAGATTTGCTACCAACCTCGAATTTCTTCAAGGTGTCCTTAAGTAGCAAGTTCTCCTTTTGGAGAGATTCTAGATCATGGAATTTTATACATGGAGCTAAATTATCATGATATTCAGTTTTTAATTTATCGATATCACAAGTGAGACTATCATGCTCCTTTTTTAGCAATTTATATTTTCTACTAATTGTCTTACATTCATCAAATAACTCATGGAAAGCATTTAATAATTCATGGTAAGGTAAATCTACATCAATTAAATCAGTTACCTCTTCTCCGATGGCCATTAGGGCGTAATGAGCAACTTGCTCGGTGTTGGACTCCTCTTCTTCGGACGCGCTTGAATCATCCCACGTTGCCTTGAGCGCCTTCTTCTTTGATGTTCTCTTTTTGGCTTGAGGACAATCGTTCTTATAGTGTCCGGGTTTTTTGCACTCATAGCAAATCACTTGGTCCTTCTTGTATTCAAATTTATTTTTTGTATTATTTTTAAATTTATTCTTTCTTAAATATTTTTTAAATTTTTGAGTCAAAAGTGCAATGTCATTGTCACTGTCCTCATCACTTGATGTTCCTTTCAAGTGGTCTTCTTGTGATGTGAGTACCATATCCTTCCTGTTCTTTGGAAGGGGGTTCTCGAGCTCGTCATGAGCTTGACATGTCATTTCGTAGGTCATTAGAGACCCAATAAGTTCTTCAAGAGGGAATGTTTTAAGGTCTTTAGCCTCTTGAATAGCCGTAACTTTTGGATCCCAACTTTTAAGGAGGGGTCTTAGGATTTTAGTTACTAGTTCAAAGTTAGTAAAATCTTTACCACGAGCTTTGAGTCCATTGATGACATCCGTAAACCGGGTGTACATGTCTCCGATGGACTCACTTGGTTTCATTCGGAAAAGTTCGTAAGAGTGCACAAGGATGTTGATTTTGGACTCTTTCACTCGGCTAGTGCCTTCATGAGTGACCTCAAGAGTTCTCCAAATATCAAAAGCCGAATCACAAATTGAAACACGATTAAATTCATTTTTGTCTAATGCACAAAACAAGCCATTCATAGCCTTTGCGTTTAAAGCAAAAACCTTCTTCTCCGATTCATTCCATTCGCTCATCGGAAGAGAAGATTTTTGAAATCCATTTTCAACAATAGTCCAAAGCTCAAAATCCATGGAAATGAGGAAGATCCTCATACGAGTCTTCCAATAAGTATAATCCGACCCATTAAACAAGGGTGGACGTGTGATAGAATGACCCTCATGTATGCCGAAGTAAGCCATCTCTCTTGGGTATCAAACCAAGTATGAGAGTGAGCCTAGCTCTGATACCAATTGTTAGGATCGGAGCGGCACTAAGAGGGGAGGGTGAATTAGTGTAGCGGATTAAAACGTCGATTTTGACAAATCTTTCGTACGATAAAAATCAAACTCGGAAGTACTTAACTTGAAAGCATATTCGCAAAGTTGTGCAGCAAAGGTAATGAGGAAATAAGGCAAGTAAGAAGGTTTGCAGTAATGTAAATAGCAGTAATGAAATGCAAACCAGAGATTACGCCGATTTTAAAGTGGTTCGGTCAAATGACCTACATCCACTTGCGAGGCCCCTCTTCGATGAGGCTCCCACCTTCCACTAGCAAATCTCTTGAAATGGAAGGGCAAACACCCCTCTTACAACCTTTTACAAGCAGTTCAATCTCTTACAAATTTTCAGTAAGAAAGAAGGAGGTGAACACTCTAGCAAATTGAAAAACAAGGCTTGCTAAGACTTTCTAAGACCTTTCTCTCAATCAATTACTTCTCAAAAAGTTATAATCTCAGTTGAGATTTGAGGGGTATTTATAGGCCTCAAGAGGATTCAAATTTGGGCTCCAAAATTTGAATCCTCTTTGGTTCCCGATGCTGGCGATGCCACCGCCTGTTATTGGCGGTGCCACCGCCTGTCAGTTTCTGACACTGACAGTTGACTGGCGGTGCCACCGCCCAGCTCTCGGGTGTTGGGAGGTGCCATCGCCTGGCTCTCCGGTTCACTGGTTGGGCTTAAATTTAGCCTAAACCAAATCTAATTTTGGGCCCAGTTGGCCCCTAACTAGGATATATGATTATCACTTATTCCTAATCCTAATTACAAGTGAACTACATAACTAAAAACATCCTAAGCAAGTTTTCAACCGCGAACGTCGAGTCTTGTTCCGGCGAGCTTTCCGACGAACTTCTTCCGACGTAGTCCTAGTGACCTCCCGATCTTGTGATGACTTTAACGAGTAGCCGAGCCTTCTCGGTGATCTCCGTGAACCTCCGACGATCTCTTCAGCGAACTTCCGAAACTTCCGACAAGTTCCCAATTTCTTCTCGGTTGGTTCCGGCAGCATCTCCGACGATTCTTCGGACTCTTAAATGTCCATCAAACTTGACTCTGGTATTCTTGCTTTGTGTTTTCTGGCTATCGTAGTTAATCCTGCACACTTAACTTAATAATATGGATTAGATCAATTAACCCATCAATTGATTTTATCATCAAAATCCGAGATTCAACAATAACTTATGGGTTCCCTTCAAGTTCATGAATCAAATTCTCAAAGAGGAAGAGGAGGCAGAAATCACACCAATCAAGAATCTCCAAACAATGAAAATGTTGGAGAAAATTCTAGCTAAAGAGGCCGAGGTTATGGTTGAGGATGTGATGTGGTCAACGTCATGGACGTGACAGAAACTCTAAAAGGTCTGAAATACAATGCTATATTTACAAAAGGTATGAACATTATTCTTATGAATGTTATTATAATCTTAACAATCAAGGTGATAAGGCAAATTTTTTTGAGAAATAAAAAAAAGAATGAAAATCAAGTTTTGCTAATGAGTTATGATAATTTGAAAGATGATCAGTCTTTGACATGGTATCTAGATATAAGAGCCTTAAATCATATGTGTTGCAACAAAGAGCTATTTTAAAAAATGAATACAAGTTATTCCGGGAACATTACATTTTGTGATTTATCTCAAAGACCAGTAAGAGGCAAAAGTAAAATTCTCCTTGAACTTAATAATAGCAAAGAATTATATATTTCAGATGTTTATTATATTCCTGATATGAAAAATAATATTTTAAGCTTAGGACAATTATTTAAAAAAAGGTTATGATATTGAGATGAAAGATATAGCTCTCTCAATTCATGACAAGAATAAAATATTGATATCACATGTGAAAATGGCAAAGAATAGAATGTTTCCTCTGCATTTAAGTATTTTTGATCAATCAAATTATTTTAAAGCTGATATTGAGGATATTTCTACATTTAGCATCTTAGATACGCGCACTAAAATTTTGAGGCTTTGAAACTTCTAGAGAAGTATAATATGATAACATGAATGCCAAAAATTGATCGCCCATCAAAATTATATGAAGTATGTGTCATGGGTAAGCTAGAAAGAAAGCATTTTAAAGTCAGAATAACAAAAAGAGCATGGCATCGACTTGATCCGGTACACTTAGATATTTGTGGCCCTATCAATCCAGTATCACTTGGAGGAAGCATATATTTTCTTGCCTTCAATGATGATCATAGTGGCAAAACTTAGGTTTATATGTTAAAATAAAAGAAAGAAGTTTTAAGAAAATTCAAAAAATTTAAGGATTTGGTTGAAAGATAAAGTTATTACAAAATTAAATGTTTAAGAACAGATAGGGGTAGTGAATATATATCAAATGAATTTAAAATTTTTGTAGAAATAATGGAATTCTACATCAATTCACCATGCCATACACACCTCAACAGAATGGTGTCTTAGAAAGAAAAAATAGGACTATCCTTAATATGGTCTGATGCATGTTAAAGGAAAGAAAAATTCCTAAAGAATTTTAGGGAGATGCTATTGCTTGTGTAGTTTATTTGCTTAACAGGTTTCCGACAAAGCAAATTAATAATATTACACCAAAAAAAGAATGAAGCTTATAAAAATCAAGAGTTGATCATTTGAGAATTTTTGGAAGTATTGCATTTGCTAAGATACCAGAAGAAAAGAGAACAAAATTAGAAGATAAAAGTCAAAAATATATTTTGTTAGGTTATCCAGAGAATTTCAGTTGTTACAAACTCTACGATCCTATCACTTGGGATACTGTAGTGCTCCCGGATGTGGCTGAGCAATTCCTCAATCACAACATAGTCAAAATCATATAATGACTTTGAAACTTGAAGGGCTCGCCCGGTCCTCTCATTCAACGGGGAAAATACTGGTCTCTAAGAAAAAAGTATGTTGTTCTAGTGGTCGATCGTTTATTAGTGCCAAGTTTCCAAATGCAGCATTTTAGGAATACCAATCTTAGATATTTGCTCATACATAATAGCACCATACGTATCACTGATTTTATTTTTATTCCAAGTACCAATTTGAATTAACTTTGAACTAAAGTAATGCTCAGAATAAGTGTTATAAGAAATGCAGGCTTCAAGTAAAAGGTATATCAAACAACGACCCTTATGATTAAAGGGGGAAGGGTGGTACGAGGTTTTTGGTTAGAGATGCTAGTCACAGGTGCAGGTTGCTACTTCCCCCATTCCAACAAAAGAAGCACAAACAAGCAAAGGATAGGCTGAACTGATGAGCGAGATTTGCATATGTTCTTCTAAGTTTGGCACATAATGTTTGAAAGCCCATTTGTTTTCCTCGAGATAGGATCTTGATAAACCTTTCATCTATGATCAAGATGAGGAAACGGTGACGTTGCGTAAGAAATAAGAAGGCAAAAAACACTTAGAAGTATAGCACGACTTCGAATTAGTAGAGTAGATAAAAAAAAGAAACGTGCAATCAGATTTTTCTTGTTTACCAAATATTAATTCATTACACTAATCTAAATTGAAATCGATTAAAATAAAAAAAAATTACTGCTTCCTTAAGATAAAATAAATGATACTTCTCACTGGGTGCTAGTAAATTTTTGAATTCTTCAAAGGTATGGATTAGCTTCAGAAAATAGCCCTTCATATACTCTGGTAGCTGATGAACATCCTTGGCATCCCACAATTAGCTTAGTTTTGCTTTATCCACAAAGAATCAAACTATTATGGCATATTTGTCATGGCACCTGCTGTTCTAATCAATTGAGATAAGATATCTCATTCTCGACAATAATAAAACAAAAAAACGCTATCCAAAAACAAAAGATTTCCAAACCTTTGAATTGCTTCAGTGAGCAGTTGACTCTCCTCCAATGTGCTATAGAGATCATAGATATCATCCAAGATGGAAGTCATGGCCATCACCTTGGTGGTAATCACTCGTGCACGAGAATAGTGAGGTTCAAAGTACACCGTAAGCATCCAATAATAACATTCCACCACTCGATCTCGTGCAAAACTTAGATTTTTGGAGAGGAATAAATCATTCCACCATCTTCAATGCAATCCACAAACCACAATGTTATTGTCAATCCAAACATCGATAAAAAAAGACGGAAACAATCAAACATTTCTACAATGACAGTGTTCTACGTATTCAAGTTTACTCCTCAACCTGAACTCTCAATCAATCTAACTGTAGGAAAGAAATTACATGGAGATGCTCTTAATCTCGTCGCGATGAAGACATTGCAGTAGATTGAAGTCAAGCTTTGCCAGCTCTAGTAAGGCATCATTTCGTGTCGCACAGTCTTGGTAGATGGAGATGAAATTTCGTGCCAAGACCCTTTTCATTCTTCTACAGAGAGGACTCTCCAGGAACAGTCTCACTTGCGTTGCTAACGGTGGTGTGAGATCACTTAACATGGACGCAATCTGGTCCCTTGTAAAGGAAATAGCTTCATCGAGTATGGTCTCCTCATGTATCCGTAGATAAGCCGCATTGTATAAGCTTAAAAGTCCCTTTGGATCATCCTTCAAGGTGGACACTAAATTTCCTTCCTCATCTTTGAACTTGTTAAAAACATCTGTTGATTCATAAAGTTTTGAGAAAATACTTGAAGTGGTTTTATTTTATTTACGTTATTGTAACAATTTCACAAAAAATGACATTGATTCTCTTGAAATCGAACATAGTAATTTCATCTCTATAATATGCCAAATATAGGTCAAATATAAATCATGATATACGCCAAAGATGGTTTCAATAGGAACTTTCAGTGACAAATGTGTATTATCTGATTGCAGGGTCATGAAAAGGGAAAACAATTACTATACTAGTAAGGCAGTAACAATTATAGACGATGTATACATACATATATATATATATATATATATATATATAACAAAGTACATCTTTTTAATATAGTTGAAAAATATGTGTAGGAGATCAAAACGTTTGAGAGTGTGAGGTCACTCATGTACAGAGAAGACATTATGTAGCAAATTGATCAGCTAATATTGTTAGAAGCCATCGGATTGATTGTTCAGTGACTTGTTTTTTGATGGTCTGATTAAGTTGTTTTTTAAAAACAAAAATCCTCCATCGTATCTAAAATACAAATCGAATTACTTCTGCAAACATAATTTTTCTATGCCTGAATTAAACACGAGGCGAACACAAAATTATAGAGAAAACATACAAACACATCTACTCCAAGGAAACGTGAGAGCATATTACCAGGGGTCACATGATACCCTTGTTGTCTCAGCAGTCGAATTGCTACAGCTACAGTTTTGTTTTTTTTCTGAAAGAGGACATGAATTAGCACTTAAAAAAAGAGAGTTACAGCTGCTAGGCAAGGCTGTCGCATCAGCCTTCCAAGAAAAGATGATTGTGAGCAGAAGTGTTGAGTTGTGTGGGGGATGAAGCTGAACTCAACAACCTTCAGCCTCATCCGAAGGATAGCATTATTGAAGACAGCTGAATCAGAGCATATCCATATCTTGCTTAAGCCCTCCTGGTCTGTAAAATTTAGGGCTTCAAGAATTGCTAATCCATGATCTATGATCATGGTGGCATTGATATTTTTGGGAATGAGGGTTTTCTCCCAATGGGGTGAAATGTAGCAATCATTGTGAAAGCTAGAGAGCAGTGTCGCAAGGGAATGAACATGTTACCAGGGGAGACATAATATATATCCTTGTTGTCTCAGCCGTCGAAATCGGAGAGCAGTGTCACAAAGACCATGGTCGTCAATATGGGCATCATGGATATGGTTTAACGCTTCACT
The DNA here is from genome assembly GCF_036884655.1 of Musa acuminata AAA Group. Taxonomy (NCBI): domain Eukaryota; kingdom Viridiplantae; phylum Streptophyta; class Magnoliopsida; order Zingiberales; family Musaceae; genus Musa; species Musa acuminata. The sequence continues at coordinate 36,472,809 of NC_088333.1, read as the reverse complement.
TATTTCCTTCTCGAAGCGATAATCCAATCCAAGAAGCTGGATTGAATCGACCAAATTCATAGTTTGCAAGATGTCAGTAGGATCCTTGGACATGCTTCTTATCTGCTCCATCAGTTCCGCAGCTCTCTCTTTTATCCTTGTATCACACTCCTCCTTCAATAGACGAGAAAAGGGAGATTTTTCATGGTACTGAAACCGCAGGAAACCCCAACTCTGTCGATGAAGGACCAGTTTAAGCATGAGTACTATTTAGCTGGAGCTAAATTTTCAACACCCCTCTTTCCAGGTGACCTTCTTGCTGAAAACTGGAAACATCTTTGGCAGATAGGATGGCCGGGTTACATACCGATGTTGGAGTGATGGACTGGCCATGTTGGATAAAGTAGTCCGCCCCAAACGTTCGGACGATAGCTTACAGACTTGCGAACCATCAGCTCATCATCTGGAACAAGTGATTGCAGACTAAGACTCTCCATTCTTATTTTATGTGAAGACTAATTAAACATGCGAGGTGGCGGAGAGCCTGCTGCCTTGTGTTGGAATTTATGAGGACATAAAATCTTCGTCTGTCGAGGAGGAAGACAAATATGAGCCACGACTCTCATCTACTTTGTGGAGATTACCTACTAAACCAAATTTCACACGACGCGAAAGAGAAAAGATATTATCATCATATATCTCTACTCACAGTTCATACTATCAAAATTGAAGTCGGCTGTATCTGTTCTAACTAAAATAAATAGTAACTTCGTGGTGATAGGGAAGCGACGCAAGGATTACAAATGTGTCAATTTGGCCACCGACAAAAGATATGAAGAGACATAACCATTACAAATGCCAATTGGTTTCCATGCATGGGCGCCATCGACATAAGATATGAAGAGACGTAAGGATTCAGGTCTTTTTGTGTTTTATTGCCTCTTGTGTCGCTCTCCGTTATTCATGTTTCTTATCTGCCACATCAATTGTTCCATATTTGGTTTGAGTGACTCATTGGCAACAAATCCGAATTGTGATGCCATGGTCGCCTGTGGCAGTAACTGTGGGCACTTCAAAGGTCTAAGTTGGTTGACGAAGAGAATTGGACGCTCCTCAAACCCTAATGTGGACTCGGATGCATGTTCCATGATCAATCTGCACGAAGGTTGAGGTTGGATGGACTTCTCAACCTGATTCCTCAGACACTCAAACCATTTGACATTTTATAACGAGTTTAACCCGGGCTGGGCTGTCACATGAGTATATATTGGAACAAATATTACCCCTATCACATAGCATGACCACAAGATGCAGCTTAAGCAACTCTTGGATGGATAATGATATTTTGAATAATATTATTAGCAATCCTAGATACTTTCTGGGTTGATTGTGGTTCTTCCAAGGGTATGCACATTCTTTCAAGGGATTAGTATAGGGATATTCTTTCTAGATATGCTACGTCTTGGGACTGATAACTTTTCTTATGAAATATACACTTCAAGCTCAACATAGACCAATATCTTTCCATCATTGATAGTATATGAGATAAAATAGTTAGAACTAAATATGCCGTGATTTTTCCTTGGAATATTCAAAATTATTATGGCAAAGCTAGAATCGGGTTTGTTTCTTCTCGCTCTTGAAAGTTTAAGAGGAGAGTTCACTAAATTTTTTGGTGATATTTCTATTGTTGATGTTTTCAAAGATAACTATATTTTAGATTCTCGTAGTCCATTCAAGCATGCTTTCAGCAATATACATGCTAGTGATAGATCTTTGGTGGTTCTAATCTCATTGTTAATCCATATATCACATGATCATTTTTAGTTTTAGTAGCTAGATAATAAGAGGGTTTGTTCTGCTAAGTCTGCCTATCATTTTCTTGCTTCTCAGTTGGAATGATTGATCCTAACATGGACTAGTTTTATTGTTTGTGGAAGCTTCCCGTGCTGACTCAGGTTAAATTTTTTTGTTGGAAACTTTTGCACCGCCACCTCTCATTGATCGTCTCAACTAAGAGTGTGCAGTAATGCTACTACTTGTCCCTTTTGTCAATCTAAAGCAGAAACCATTAATCACTTCTTTCTGTGCGTCTTTCCTATTAAATTATGGCAACTCTTTAAATCTTCTACAGAGGGGGGTGCAGTGTCCCAATTCTGATGGTCAAACCTTGTGGGTTCTAAATGATATTAGTCTTTGGTGAATATGGAGGGCTATGAATTATCTTGTTTTCGACCCCATTGCTTGTTCTGTTTACAAGATTTTCAAGAGATAGTAGCATTTGTTCTCGCTAATGACATGGCCAAATCTTCTCATAGTGTCCAACATATGATATCACTAACTTATCCAAAATGTAGCTTGAGTATATATGTTTCCGAATTGTAATCATCCCAATCTTAACTAAGAAGTATCTTGATATCTGATGTAGGCATCTACAAAACCCAACCTCACCATCCCTACACTCTATTTAGCATAGCAGCTTCAAGAGCCTTTCTTAAGTTGTCAAGACTGAAAAGAGTGAAAATTGCAAATAGCTAATATAATTTTGTAACACATACCAGCAACTTGCAAATTGCTTTGAACTACTGTTAAGCAAAGATTTCTGTTTTCCATAGATAATACTGGCTTGAGCTTCCCAGGGCTAGTACAATACACATTCATTTACAAAGGCTTACATAGATTCATAAAAGAAGCAAGCATAGTACAATACACATTCATTTACAAAGACTTACATATATTTCAGAATAAAGGATTCATAGATGAAGCAAGCATAGTACAATACACGTTCATTTACAAAGGCTTACATATATTTCAGAATAAAGGATTCGTAGAAGAAGCAAGCATAGTACAATCCATGTTCATTTACAAAGGCTTACATATATTTCAGAATAAAGGATTCATAGAAGAAGCAAGCATCGTCATACAATCAAAGTGGAACAGGATGTACAAGTAACAAAGAGATATATTCCTTTGTCTTCACAGAGTTGGTGTAACCATCTATGTACTTATATATAATTTCAATCATTCGTGAAAAATTAACAATCCTTTGAAGTAAAGCAACGGGAAATGCAGTTTGATTGAGGCACTCTTTGTTTATATCCTTCCATGCGTCATCAACTAGAACTTGGAGCTTCTTACATGCCACATGCTCGTTTGTTCCATATTCTTTCATGTAGCATTGGACTGTGGAGGCAACATGTTCCCTAGTTTGTTCCAACTGTAAATTTCATGAAAAAAGAGGATTAATGATATACAAACTGAATTCTAAGGTGTAGATAAAAGGAATTTGAGAATCTACCGATGTGGAAACTTACGAATGGGAGTTTTATTATTTGTACTAGATTTCTTAATATAAAATCATTTAAGGAGTTCAGCAAAACTTTGATAATGCAATTGAGTGACACAAAAAATGCTTTAAACCCAAAGTAAACACTTAGGTTTTTCTTATGGTGCCACTTGTGGTGCATCTGACTTCAAAGCTCAGGCCCTTATTTATAGTTCCAATAGGAGATAACAAGCCTGGTTTTCCCGATGTGGGACTATGGGACTTGCCAAATTAATAAATCTCTACCTTGGCATGTCCCAACAAAACTTGCTCCACCTTCTTCATAAAAGCCCCAACGGGCAATCACCAACAATTAACACCAACCAAGTCCAAGCACTGCTTGAACTTGTAAACTGGAAGAGGCTTCGTAAGCATATCAGTTGGATTGTCCTTCGTATGAATTTTCTGAACAAGGATTTTCCCTTCAGCAATGGTATCCCGTTTGCATCCAACAATTTTCTTACCCGAAGGCGGCTTCACAAGATCCCAAGTTCTATTCCGATGGAGAGACTCAATTTCTTCATTCATTGCAATCAACCACTTAGCGAAATTATCATAAGAAACTACATCTGAGTAGGAAGTAGGCTCATCAACTTCACTTGTCTCTTCTGCAACAGACAAAACATATGCAACCAAATTTGCATATCTTTGTGGTAGTCGAATTTCTCTCCGTGGTCTATCCTTGGCTATGGAATATTGCTCTTCCTCTGGATCATCTGCGTTAGTAGACTTGGGACCACATACTGGCATTCTTTGAGTAGAAGAGTTCAACTTAAAAGAATTTGAACTACCAATCTCAAGCTCCACCTACTTCTGCGCACTATCATTTGTACAACTAATAGAATCCTCTTTGGAAGATAACATAGATAATTCATCAAAAGTAACATCTCTACTGATTATAAATTTTGGGGATTTGGGATCAAAACACCATAATCAGTATCCTTTCACCCCAGAAGCATACCCAAGGAAAATACATTTTTTAGCTCGAGGCTCTAATTTTCCTTCATTTACATGCATGTATGCTAGACACCCAAAAATTTTTAAATCAGAATAATCAGCAGGAGTACCTGACCAAACTTCCTCCGGAGTTTTAAAGTTAAGTGCTGCAGAAGGAGCGCGGTTGACAACGTAACAGGCCATATTAATCGCCTCTGCCCAAAAGTCCTTTGTCAACCATGCATTTGAGATCATACACCTCGCTCTCTTCAAGAGTGTTCTGTTTATACGTTCGGCCACACCATTTTGCTGAGGCGTTATCCTAACAGTACGATGCCGAACGATTCCTTCATTTTTGTGGAATTCTTCAAAATCACCTTTACAAAATTTCATGTCATTATCTGTTCGAAGTCGCTTAATCTGTTTACCTGTTTGCTTCTCAATCAAAGCCTTCCATTGTTTAAATGTTAGAAAAACATCATTTTTATGCTTCAGAAAATAAACTCAAACTTTCCTGGAATAATCATCAATGAAAGTCAACATATACCTGGCACCACCCTTAGATTGAACATGAGCTGGACCCCAAAGGTCTGAATGAATATAGTCAAGAGTACCTTTTGTTTTGTGAACTGCCGGAGAAGTGAAGCTAACTCTTTTCTGCTTTCCAAAAATGTAGTGTTCACAAAAGTCCAGTGGCCCAGTACTCTGTCCGCAAAGTAGGCCCCTTTTGCTCAATATGCTCAAACCTTTTTCGCTCATATGACCCAAACGCATATGCCATAATTTGGTGATGTCAGAATCAAACAATGATGATGACGAAACTGCAACCGAACCTGTGACAGTAGTTCCTTGCAGAATATACAAGCTACCAGACTTACAAGCTTTCATAACAATAAGGGCACTTCTAGAAACTTTCATAACTCCACCTTCAGCTGTGTATTTACACCCAAGGGCCTCTAAGGTGCCTAAAGAGATGAGATTCTTTTTTAAATCAGGAACATGTCTAACATTAGTGAGCATCCTCACAATACCATCATGCATTTTAATTCGGATTGTACCTCTACCAACAACATCACATGCGGCATTATTGCTCATCAAAACAATTCCATCATTACAAGATTCATATGTGGAAAACAAATCCCTATTGGGACACATGTGATAAGAACAACTTGAATCTAAAATCCATTCATTTTTAGACCTCGTCCTATCATCAATAGCAGAAAAAAAATTTCCAACAATCTCATCAGTTGCTACACTAACTTCAACAGATTCAGTAGTTTTTTCAACAAAATTTTCCTTTTGCTTTAATTTATTTTTCAATTTAAAGCAATCAGATTTAATGTTCCCCATTTTATGACAATATCTGCATTCCAAATTTTTATGTCTGGATTTAGATCTAGATTTAGATCTACTACTGTCAAATTCTCTTTTATCCATTCTCCCCCTAACAACCAGACCCTCAGCCTAATTCTCTCTACTTTCCCCAGTGATATTCCTGTCAATCTGCTCCTTAGATTTTAGTGCAGATTTAATTTCTTGATACAAAACTGTTTCTTTTCCATAAATCAAAGTATCACGGAAATGCTTAAAAGATTGGGGAAGATAACACAAGAGTAACAAAGTCTTATCCTCATCATCAATTTTTGCATCTATATTCTCCAAATCCATAACCGAATCAAACTTATCAAGATGCGAGAGTATAGATGTACCTTCAATCATCCAAAGCATATACAGACTCTGTTTCAAGTAGAGACGATTCTCCACTATCCTCTTCATGTACAAGGCTTTAAGCTTGTCCAACATGCTCTTAGCCGTAGTCTCTATAGCTACCTCCTGTAAAACCTCGTCAGAGAGATTTAGAATGATGCTTGATCGGGCCTTCTTATCCATACCCGCAAGCTCTTCTTTTGACATATCCATCTTGAGTTGCCACAAGCCGAAGTTGACATTTCTGTCGAATTTCTCGACAACAATCTTTGTTATTGTCATCGTTGCCAAAAGATCCCAAAACCAGGCTCTGATACCAGTTTGTTAGAGCTAGCCCCAGGAAATTTACCACAAGGTAATTTTGGTAACCCAACAAGACAATAAAACGGAAAGAATAAAAGCGAGACAAGAACACCAGATATACGTGGTTTAGTCAATTGACTTTGACCTACATCCACGGACGAAAGAGGAGCAAATTACTACTGCAAAAGAGGGACAATTACAAATGCCTTAGGAAGATGTTCCTAGGCCATAAAACACCCGAAAATACTAAACAAGAAAAACCTCAACTATAAGCCCAAACTATTGAACTGAGTATGGACTTAAACCCAAAGTAAACACTTAGGTTTTTCTTGTGGTGCCACTTGTGGTGCATCTGACTTCAAAGCCCAGGCCTTTATTTATAGTTCCAATAGGACATAACAAGCCTAGTTTTCCCGATGTGGGACTATAGGACTTGCCAAACTAACACCTTATCAGATCTGCTGTATGCTCACAGGTTTATAATAGCATCGAGCAGGAGAATAGTGGCTACAATGAAATAATTGCTATCAAATCAATCTGCAATTCAAGAAGAAATATAGTTGATGATCTGACTCTATCTAAAACCTTGTACAATAATGAAGAACCTCGTTAGCGTACCTTAAAATTTCAAAACATGATAGAAACCAACTCTATAGGTGCTCCGAAAAACCAAGCATCAGTATATATTTTTGTAATGAAAACCCACACTTATTGACTTATCTCACTGATCGTAAAATTTTGCATATATTTTATGAAGAACATTATGACATTTTATCGATGTCAATTTTGTTGAGTTTATAGTCTATTGGTTCAGCTCATAGTGGGCTTTAATAACTCACAGTCTATTTTAGTCTTAACTTTTTTTCTCTTTTAGCCTAAACCTAGATCTAAAAGGGAGTTAATAGTCACTACGAAAAGGGTCGAAAAACTACAACAATGTGATTTAGAAAAAGAGAAGAAAAAGATAGAAAAACAAGAGAAGAAGATAAGGATAACGCAGAGACTGTCCTTAATCATCCATACAATGTTCTCATCACAGGTTCGATCAGATTTACAGTGAATTCTTATTGTGATCACTTGAGGAGATTTTGAATGTTATACACAATGACATAATTCTTGTATCCCAGTTATTCTCTTGTGATTGTTGCTTGAATTTTAGACAAGAGATTCTGATATTTGTATATTCATTATTTTTATAATAGATTTTCTCTAGTTTGTTCCGTGATTTTTATCTTTCATATTGGAGGGATTTTTCATGTAAATCTTAATGTCTTATTTGATTATAATTTTTATTTAATTTCACTGTGTATTACGCCTTACTTGTATTTGTTCGTATAAAAAGTTTCTTCTTTTCATCCCATCAAAATTTTCTTCTTATGCCTAATTTGATGATCGATCACATAATCTTGATATTTTGATTATTACTAATACGAATGATTTAAAGATTCTTTTTTTCCTTTCCTTTTATAGAAAAAGCTTTTACATTCATTTATTAGGTCTCGATCAAGTAGTGAGAGAAAACAAAAAAGTTACTTACAGAGAAAAAGTATTCTTCACAAAAAGTGTAATAAGTTTCACATATCCGCATATAAGCACACACATACATACATGCATAATTTTGAAGATACGGTACTGGGATACATGTCCCGTTTGGTTCACATGCAACATCCATTAAACACACTGTAATACTTAAACAGAATAAGGGATAGGAATTCGACGAGTTGCTAACAGCTTCAGCTCAGTTTTCCTTGTTACAGTAACTCCGTAGGTCTCGCTCATGTCCAACTCCTCTGGTTTCCTGCCATCCGGCAGTTTCCAGTCGAAGTAGAGGAGGAGCTGCGCCAAGGATAGGTGTACGGTGGCGAGACCAAACTCCGTTCCAGGGCATATCCGTCTTCCAGCACCGAACGGCAAGTACTCGAGGTTACCTCCTTTGAAATCAACGGATTTGCTTTCGAACCTCTCCGGCATGAAGCTCTCGGCCTCTTCCCAGTACTGTGTATCTCTGTTGATCGCCCATGCATTGACCAAGACTCGAGTGCCGGCTTCTATCTCGTAGCCGAGCACCTCACACGTCTTCCTACACATTCTTGGTATCAGGCTGACAGGTGGGTGAAGCCTTAGTGTCTCCTTAACGATCGACTTGAGGTAGTTCAGCTCCACGATGTCGGTCTCTTGTATCCTGTTCTTTCCCTTCAGCTCTTCCATCACCTCCTTCTGTGCTTTCTCCATTATCTTGGGGTTCCTTATCAGCTCCGACATGGCCCATTCGATCACTGCAGATGAGTTCTCGGTCCCTCCGAGTAACATGTCCTATAGATAGAATTATGGAATCGAAAGAGTTAGATAACGGAACACTGGTTTCATGTACATTGTGGACACTAACGACTATCACAGGAAGTAGCACTCACAAGGATCACAGCCTTTATTCCGTCCATGGTCATCGGAACTTCTAGTTCGGATTCGTCTTTAAGCCTTAGTAGCGCATCGACTATGTCCTCCTCCACTTCGGCTACTTCCCGACCTTTGTTCATCTTGGCCTTAACCTCATGCTCCTTAACTATGTCATCTAAGATCTTGTCAAGCCTCCGGCGTATCCTGTGCAATTTGAACTTGGCACCTGACAGGACGTGGAGGATCTTCAGCGACGGAAACATGTCGGCGGCATAGAACCCTCCAAGCACGTCGACGACCTCCCTGGCGACCAAGATGAACGTCTCCTGGTGCTTGCTTCGTGAGCCAATCGCCGCCCTGGATATGGCTGCGTTAGACATTCTGAGGAGATTCTCTCTCAGGTTGATCGGTTGTGTTGCCGTGGAGATGTCTCGGATCAAGTAAAGGGTCTCTTCCTCCCTGATGGAGGCGGAAGACCGGATGCGCTTGGTTCGGAGCAGCTCCATGAAGCAGATGTAGCGCAGTTGCTTCCAGTAGGAGCCATAGGGGGAGAAGATAACGTCGGAGCAACCGTAGAAGACGATATCTCCTACGACGAGCTCCGGCCGCGCGGCGAAGTTGGGGTCTTGGTTCTTCAATATCTCTTGGGCGGCTTCCCGGGAGGAGGCCACCGCGAAGTCTACCTGGCCAATTCTGACAAGCATGAGAGGCCCGTAGGTGAGAGAGAGGTGGCGGAATGCGCGGAAGGGGATTTGGCCGGCCAAGTGGTGCATGCATCCGATGATGGGCAGCCTCCACGGGCCAGGGGGAGGTCGCGGGTATTGGGCTTCGGACTTGCTGAATACTTTCTTGATGAAGATGATCAAGAAGAGCATGGTGGCTACCACAATGGGGACGGAAGCCAAGAGAAGATGCTCCATGGAAATGACGCAAATATCTTGGCTATTCGCTCGTACGTTGGCCTTCGCCCGAAGCTCTAATATATAGATGTACGCTTACGTGTGGCAGGTAACCCTCCACGTGCGGCACGTGCAAGTGCTGAATAAGACAGCAAGGTCAGTTAATCCACCTGTAGTTTATCTCTCCACTACATGTTGATAAGGGTTGGGAACCAAATGGATAAGGTTTTATTATTATTATTTTTATTTTCTCAGAGTTGAAGAGTTTTAAACAAGATAGGAGTTCTTGTGATAGCTGAAGTAAAAGTATAGATTAACCTCTCTTTAGACGGATAGTAAATTTATTTAAAAAATAACTCTAATAAGAGATGTAGCTGAAGTTAAAGTATAGATTGACCTCCCTTTAGAGGGACAGTGAATTTATTTAAAAAACAACTCTAACAGGAGAGATGAGATAGATCCAAGATATACATAATTTTAGATATTCTAAATTACTAGGTTTAATATTTTTTTCGTTTTTCCTCTATCTAAAAATTAGGAATTAATCATACATGGTTAGAACATGATCAATAAGTAAGTTTCATTATCATCTTGCAAATCATGCTTATCTACCTTGGACGCCTAGAATTCTTAGTTCTTTCTTTTTCGAACAAATAAAGAAAGGAAAAAAAAAATCTATTAGATATATATATATATATATATGTATATATATATATGTATATATATATATATATATGTATATATATATATATATACATATATATATGTATATATATATATATGTATATATATATATGTATATGTATATATATATATATGTATATGTATATATATATGTATATATATATATATATATTTATTTATTTGCATTCATTCTGTAATTATTTTGCCTCATTCACGGATTGGACCCAGCTCGCATGTTATATCACTAACAAAAACTTAATAAAGGTTTTATCTTTTTATTATTTTGTTTTGATAGTTATAGAGTGAATTCCATAAAGAATATTTTTCACCATTATGATTGTGCCTATAGAATCTCATAAGTTTAACTTCTAACATATTGTTTAACTTATTGATCATTTCTAAGGTGGTAAATCTTTCTCCTCAAAATGAATATACTTCTTCCTATAATATACATGATCCACTCACTTTCTTATATTCATTTTATTGTGCACACATATCTTCAATTAGTAATTCATAGTTTAGCCAATTTGGCATTGCCCATCTCATTTTGATAAATTGATTTATTAGTTTTATTTGGCTTGAGTGACTTAACTCAGTTTTATTGTTTAAAATTTTATATACCACACATCTCATTGAATTTAAATCTCATATATAGAGATTTGGTTTTCTTTACTACAAAAAGAAAGGATGTACAATGGCATCTAATATTCTGTATTACAAAGCAATCACCTTGGTCATTATCACTCGTGCACGAGAATAGTAAAGTTCAAAGAAAACTCCCAGGATCCAGAAGTAGCATTCCACCGTTCTATCTCGAGCAAAATTGAGATTTTTTGAGGGAACTAAATCATTCCACCACCTTCAAGTCATTCACAAATCAAAGTATACTCCCATGGCAACAGCATGTTCACTTTGTGGAGGCTATGCTCCTCCTTGTCATCCATCAATCGTTTGTCAATTTCCTATAATGAAAAATGTCTATAGGGTCAAGTTCTTTCGTTGGGAGTCTCAGGCCATATTCCTCGTGGTGGTCCATGAATGATAGTAGCCCCATCAATCTCCATGAAACTGTGATGGATACGTGGGAGGGGATCGGGTTGAGCAAGTTTATTGTTGTGTTCCTCCTATTGGTCTATTAATAATGATTTAACTTCCTATAGAGAAATAAGTCTATCAAATTATATAACTCGATTGTGATTTAGCAACGGGATAAATTGAATTTTAATAAAAAAATATGCACTCAAATCTAATTTGAATATTCAAATAATAATTAGTTAGACTTAAATAATAAAAAAAAAACTCTCACCAATGTGGGATCATTTTCCTGACATAAATCTTAGACTCAAATTTAAATAAGCTTAAATTATATTTAACATATTTAAATAAAAGAAAACATGTTGGAATTTAACTTGAAGATCAGATTTGGATTTTACTTAATATAGGAAATTTGCACTCAAAACATGTTGGATTTTACTTGACTCAAATTCAAATAAATACATGTTTCCATCAACCGACGACGAGTTGTTTTGGACGTCAGGTCTTTGTTAAAGAGTCTGTTTTCGTGTTTGACGCCTTTCGGCGAACACGTGGCTGTGCTTATCTCCTCTTGGTAGTCGATGATCAGCTCCGGGAGTTCATTACGGTGGGGGACCTGTAACTGCAGCCTCAAATGGGACGTATATTTGGACTTAATGTCAGCTACAGCTACAGTTTTGTTTTTGTTTTTCGAAAAAAGGAATGCATTAGCACTTAAGAAAGAGTGTTGCGGCTGCTAGGCAAGGCTGTCGCATCAGCCTTCCCAAAATAAAGATGATTGTGAGCAGAAGTGTTAAGTTGTGCGGGGGATGAAGATGAACTCGACAACCTTCAGCCTCATAGAAAGAGTAGCATTATTAAAGACTGCAGAATCCATATCTTGCTTAAGCCCTCCTGCGCTGTAAAAAATTTAGGGTTTCAAGTTGCTATTCCTTCCGCTATTACAGTATTGTGTGCTTTGATTGCAGCACAGTCAATAGCTCTGACCGATCTGTTGGTAGGTGACTATCAACCTAAGAGTATTCCAGATATTAAACATATATATATTATTAAAAAATTCTAGAAATAAAAGATTCTTTTTGACAAAAGTTAAAAAAAAAAAAACTTCTTTCCAAAATCTATCCAATTATGCTTAAATGAATAGGCAAAAACAACATGTTGGAGGATTTTCTTAATATATATTAGAAGAAAATTATTGGAATTCATATCTATGATGGGACCTCCAAATATTAAAGACTGCTTATGGAATGTTCCGAACCCCACATCCATGATGGGACGGTCTCGTGCCACAATCTATTTCATGGATAGCTTTTCAATCAGTCGGCCGATGAGTCTGTCCTCGTGTTTCAAGCCTTCCGGCGAACATGTGGCTGTGCTTATTCCCTTCTCTGTGGTGGATGATCAGCTCCACGACTTCAATACGGGAAGTCATCTGGAACTGCAGCCTCACATGAGACGCATTAGCACCTAAGAAAGTGAGTTACAGCTGCTAGGCAGGGCTGTTGCAACAGCGTTCCAAAAGGAAGAGTACCTCGTGAGTTCTCCCCAAACAAATGCAAGATGGTGATTGTTAGGGATGAAGCTGAACTTAACAACCTTCAGCTTCGCACAAAGGATAGCAATGTAAAAGACAATGCCATCTAGGAATCAGGGAGTGTATATATTGCTGTTTACGTCGGTGACGATGACGATGTTAGCAGAAGCATATTTAGGACTTTAAGAATTGCTAATCCTTCCATTATTACAGCATCTTGTGCTTTAATTGTATACAATCAATTTCTCTCATCTATCGGCACTCTTTTGTTTTCAAACAAAAATATCATTCGGTATTGAAAATAAGAATAAACATATTATAAGAGTTTCAAGACATGTTGTATTTAAAAGAAGAGGACATGTGAGGATGGGGGAGCAAGAAAATAATAAAAACAGAATATTATGATATAATTAAAAGAGAAATTTTTTAATAAAAAATAAAATAATATTAAACAAAAGGTATGATTAAAAAACACTCATAAAATATTTCTATGTGCACATATCTTTGTTTCATGAACCATAGTCATATTTATACTACCTAATGATAACTATTTTATTAGGATCACTTTCAGCTTGATAGAAACATATCAAAAAGGATGTTGAATGTATGCTTGACTTAGAATAAGAGTGCAATTAAGGAAGAAAACAACAGTAATGAAGAGCAACAAGAAAGTGCACATAGTGGTTCGGTCGTCGTAACCTATGTCCACTCCCAATTCCTTCTCCGTTAAGGTCATCATCATCCACTAATGGTCTTCCTTCAATGGGTGAAGACCAACCACCCTCTTATAACTCTTTCTCCTTTATACAGGTTTAGGAGACAATATTTTTCAAACCTCACACCTCTCTTAGATTGATAACAAAACTAAAGAAGGAAGAGGAGGACACTTGGCACTTTTTACAACACTTTCACACCCCAAAACGTCAAGACTTTTGTTCACACTTTAGTGCTCTTTCTATTAGGATTAATATGACACTAAGAGTAGAGTGGGGGGGAGGGGTGGTGGGGGGTGGGGACGTAAAAACATCAATTTGAAAAACTAGTTCGATGAAAACCAATATCAGAAATATGTTTAAACTTGAAAGCATTTGTAAGTGTAGTAAATAAGTAAGCAAGTAAATTAGTTAGCAATTATAAATAAAAAGCATAAAAAAAATTATAAACTAATTTATAGTGGTTCAGTCGTCATGACCTACGTTTTCTCTCGATTCCTCTTCCGTCGAGGCTACCGGCATCCACTAATGGTCTTTCTTTAATGAACGAAGACTAACTACCCTCTTACAACTCTTTCTCCTTTTTATGGGTTTAGGAGACAACCTTTACAAGCCTGACATCTTTCTTGAATGCTCACAATATTAGAAAGGGAGGAGGACACTTAGCACTTTTATAACATTTTCACACCTTAGAAATCTTTCCCCTTTCTATTTAATTCTTACTACTCCATGCAGGAATAGCTAAGGTATTTATAGACCCCAAATGACTTCAAAAATAAAGTCAAAAAAGTCTCATCCTAGGTTTCCTAGATCCTGACATATAATCGCCTGTGATGGGCAGTACCACTGCCTGCAACACTAATATTGGGCGGTACCACTATTTAGTCTGGCGATACTACCACTTGACATAGTTTGGGAGACTGTATCTGGGCGGTACCATCGTTTGACACAATCTTGAAGATTGTGTCTGGGCGATACTACAACTAGTCTAGTGGTACCATCGCTAGACTTTGCTACAAGACACTTAATGAGCCTTTCTCTTGGCCGAAAATAGCTCTTATTCAAGCCCAATTAGCCTCTAATCAAGTTGGCATGGTTATACCTAAAACTAACTCAATTAGACCTTTAGATTACTTCGATCTAGATAAATTATTACAAGTAAGAATATTAAGTTGTCCAGCATGTCATTGGTTCATCTGACGCTTCGTTCGAACTTTCGGCACATCATCCTATCTTGTGACGTATTGCCTAATCAGCATGTTGACCTCGTAACACTTGATTTCTTTGGTGCAATATCCGATCCTTCTAGCCCAATGCCCGAACTCATGGCACGAAGCCTCCTATCGACATGTCGACCTTCCTTTAGTCCGACATCTAATCTTATGACATATTACATTCCGACCCAACTTGATTCTTCCTGCTTTAATCAAATTGTCTCTCCATGATTGAAGCTAGTCCTGCATCAATCAAAACACACATTAGATTATAACTTTATCAATTAGTTTCATCATAAAAATTCATGATTCAACACTTTAATAATGCAGAAAGGAGTGGGGTATTTATAGGCCCCAATGGCTTTAAAAATAGAGCCAAACAGTGTCTCATCTCGGATTTCCGAGGTACTAGCGGTACCACCGTCATTATTGGGTGGTACCACCACCTGTAGACTAACACTGGATGGTACCACCACCCAGTCTAGGCGGTACCACCACCCAGTCTAGGTGGTATGACTGCTTGACAAAGCGTCGAAGACCGAGCTCAAGCGGTACCACCACTTGATAGGGTGATACCACCGCCTGGCAGCATTAACTATCAATAGTACCATCGCCCAGACCACCTGAGAGGCTGAGTTTCAAGCAGTACCACCACCCAGTTCAGGTGGTACCACTGCTCAGTTTGGGTGGTGCCACCACTTGACATGGTTCCAAATGGCTGAATGGGCTATCCAACCAGCCCAATTCAGCCTTGTTAAGGGCCCAGTTAGCCCCTATTTGAGTTAGTAGGATTTCTCCCAAAACTAACTCAATTTTAAGTTATAACTATGATATTTAAGGCTAAAATAATTAAAATATAAGCAATCTAATTTGTCTAGCACGTCAATTGTTCAGCCGAACTTCGGTGAATTTTCGACGAACTCCTAGTGAACTTCCAGTGAGTGTTCACTACATCGTATGATCCTTTGGTGTATCTCCCAATTCATTTGGCCCGATGCCTAATCATTCACTTTGGCCCAACTTTGATTCTTCTTTAATCATTTTGCCTTTCTTACGATCGTAGTTTGTCCTGCATCACTTATCTCAACACATGAATTAGATCATTAATTCACCAATTGATTTCATCATCAAAATATGAGATTCAATATATTTCACCTTATCGTCTCACCCATGATTAAGTTAGATGTAGGAACTATCATCATCATAATAACTTTTTAGATTATAGACCACTTAGATAGAACTATTTGGAACATAGTCAGAACCATTCAAAATATGACAACTACTGAGATAACTACTTATAAATCAATTCTCAACACTCTCCCTCGATTTATAAGAACATACACTAATTTGAGACATAAAATAAATATGCTTATGAAATATAAGTGATGGTGAGAATATCTGCAACTTGTTCATCTGTGCTACAATACTTCACTATTATGAATACTTGCTACAAAATCCCGGATGAAATGATAATCTCTATATTCTTCATTCTTCCATGAAAAGTTATATTCTTCGTTATTGTAATTGTGGCTTTGTTGTTATAAAATATTTTAGTTGCATCCTTTTATTCTTAATGAAGTTCTCCAAGAAGTCTTCTAAGCCATATTGCTTAATAAGTTGCTGATGTTGCAGCTACAGCTTCCGATTATGATAGTGTAGTTGTTACTTGCTTCTTTGAACTCTAAGATATGGCTTATGATTTGAGGTTAAAAATATTACCTAAAGTACTCTGTTTTTCATCCAAAGCTCCTACCTAATCATTATCAATGAAACCAAATAATTTACATTTAAAATTATGATAATACCAAATGCCATAATCTATAATTTTAGCAATATAACGTAGAATTTTTTAATAGCTCTGAGGTGATGTTAGAATTTTTTAATAGCTCTGAAGTAATGTTTGCTTAGATTATGCATAAACCTAGATACTATATCAATAGAAAAGGTAATATTTTGTTGAGTATGAGTTAGATAAATCAAACATCCAACCAAACTTTTGTAATATCTTACATTTATTAAATATGTACCATCTTTAAGTTCTAATTTCTCATTTATATTCATGGGTGTTATTGTAGCTTTCAATTAATCAAGTTAGACTTTTTGAATAGAACCATTGCATATTTTCTTTATGAAATAAACAAATTTATTTGATCCTCGCTTCACTTTCAACCTATGAAAATAGTGCAATAAACCTAAATTTGACATTTCAAATTTATTTATCTGATAAGATCCTAAAGTCTTATCATCGCTCTGATACCAAATGATAAGACCCTAAAGTCTTATCATCGAAGAAAGGGGAGAAATGGGGATGATAATGATCGCTTCGAGAGGATCGGCCTCCTTGATCGCTTCGAGGGGATCGACCCTCCTTGATCACTTTGAGGGGATCGGCCCTCCTTGATCACTTCGAGGGGATCGGCCTCCTAGGGTTTGTCAAAAGACAGAATAGTATTTTTCATAGATTACTAAAAAGAAGCAGTTACATCCCTATTTATATAGTTCCACCTAGAGTTCATCATGACTTGAACTCTAATAATAAATAAATATTAGATAAACCTCTACTTGACTCTAACTGAACCAAATCGACTCAATAAACAAATGGACTAAACAGACTCAATAAACATTATTCAAAAGCTCAGAAAAAGGGTCCTAACAGTTCCTCCCTCTTCAAATCAGCCTTGTCCTCAAGGCTGAGCAGCATCAATCTCGGGGAGCTTCTCTTTCAGCACTTTAGCCAAAGATTATCTACAACGTATCACAACCCGTTGATCAAGTAAGTATGGTCTCCACTTTTTGACAGTGTAAGCAATAAGTCGATCTTTCAGTGTAGTAATCGCTACAAGAAATTTCTGGCCTTTGCTATCATAAGTTAAAATTCATCCATCAGCTTCGAATATATCACAGCCTTCAATGTGGTGGGCTAATTGGGCTGCAACTTTCCTATTCATAAAATTATTAGTGCTATCTGTATCAATCCAAATAGTGACAGGTTGATGCTTCAAAGTTCCTCCGATTTTCATAGTTTGTGGGTTAGTGTAGCCAGCCAATGCATGCACTATATGTGTGATGACTTCAATATCTTCATCAGTTTTCATACCTTTATGATCGGAGTCCAACTCTTTTACTTCTGGTTCCTCTCTAGTTGGCTCAATCATCAGAAGTTGCCCTTGTTTACATCGGTGCTCCATACTCCACTTTTCATCATAGTACAAACCCTTTGTTGATCTTTCCTTAAGTTCTTCTTGGGTTAGTCTTTGGGTGTCAAGGCTTTGGTTGGGAATAGATAGGGCTGGTGGCTTACTGATCATCTGGTTATTGTCACTTCTGTTTCCATAATTTTCCCTATTGATTTTTTTCTCATGTAGATGTGCGAATGAGATGGCAGCTATCATAGTGCGAGGTTGACGAGTCTTAACTTCACACTGGATCTCTGGAATAAGACCTTCAATAAATGTATCCAGAAGTTGTCGTTCTGAGCAATCTCTAGCTTGATTTGATAATATTTCAAACCTACTCTGATATTCCAACACTGTAGAAGTCTGACAAATTTTTGAGAGCTGTCCATCCACCTTCATGTATGAGTAGATTGTGTCACAATCTTGGGGCCCTTTTCTAGTATTTCCAGATCTGTGCAATATAGAACTTGAGCTCCCACCTTGTTGAAATTTACTAAGGCTCCCCAGTAAGTCCTTTTTTAAATCATTAAGTACTTCTTGTAACCGGTTCTCAATTCTAATTTCCAATGCTTCCATTTGTGCTTTCACTGAGTTATCGGTGGCCATTTCGTAAGACTGCAAATATGTAATCTCAACTCTTATTTTTGGTGTTGGTCAAGGGCATCAATCACTGCCCTATTCGGTGCTGCTGTTGTGATGCAGTCGGTGGCAACACTATGGGAATGAAGGGTTACTGCGAGGATGCGGGGATGTAGCTGCGGTCGCTGCGTTGTCACGGACAAACTTCTAAACAGGGTGTTTGATGTAATGCTTGGGCATGTCCGTGTCTTTTGTTATGTTCATGCTTTGTACAGCATGTAGAGGGACGGCCGAAGGCTTATAAGTCCCATTTTAGTTGGGTCGGTGGCCGCTTTAGGCTTGTAAATAAAGGTTGTGTCATGTGGACACGTAGGAGAGATTATTCGGTCTATAATGGACCATTTTACCCTTTGTTGTGCAACTGTTCAGAGCTTGTAAAGTCTGTTTGTAATTTGCATTGTCTATGAAGTGTTTTTCGGACATGTTTGCTTGTGGATCCCGAGTGAGGCGTTTTCTCTGTCTTGTTCTCTCTTTTGTGAGTCCTAAGGGACTAGGGGAGGCTTCGGGGAGGCTGACCTTTGCGGACGGACACGCAAGGGTGCCGCACGACTTAGGCAAAACCAGCTAAGTCCGTGTCATATGGTATCAGAGCGGGACAAGCACTCATAAAAACACTTAGCATGCAAACGTGGGGGACCTAGCGGGGCTGCGTTGAGGGCAGTCAGCACACGCGCGACTGTTTGGGGGAAAACGGGCATGGAGATGTAGGGAAAAGGAGTCGCTCAGAGGAGCGGGCATCTGAGATTGGCATTCAGAGGAATGGCCAACCCTTCGCGCAAGAGGCACCACGAGAACAGACAAGCTTGGAAGAATTTGAAGCGCACAAAGGTTGGGGTGGCTGAGTTTGAGCTACAGCTCAACGTTGACAACCATACCTGATGGTGCTCAAGGCAAGCGGGGCGCTTGGCAAAAGGATGAGACCATGCAAGGTGGAATGAGTTGTTCAACGACCAAAAGAGTTATGCAAAGCTCACAGAGGTGAGGGGAATTGCTAGCTCGAAGAATTTGGTGCTCATGCATGGGCGTGTATGCGGACGATGGAATGTTCGTGGCCATCCCAAGGCGACCGAAACTCGGCGCCATGGAGCATTGAAACTTTCTCTTCGGCATGTGAAGGATACGTCCGTAGGAGGCTGAAAGGGTGCAACGAGTTCAGCATGTTGCTAGGCCTTGAGGGGTGCAGCGGGGGCTGTATTGACGTGGAGTCGCAATCTAGCAAGTGTGTTTGCAGGAGGCAGAACAATGCACAGTTTGTTCAGCAGATCGGAGTAGTCCAAGGGGATGGTGGTCTCCGAAACGAAGAGAAATGTTGCTCCAACGGGACAGTTATCCAGGAGGGATAAGTCCCGGCTCTCCAGAGGGAGAATCATGTGGGGCGGACCTCACAAGTTGAGGAGGAGTATCTCAACAACCAACAACCCCACGAAGCTCGACGGACTGAGCAAGCGGCGAGGAGTCGTCACATGATCTCGCTTGAGAGAATGCATTGGTGGATGCATTGCGAGATCAAGTGGGGGAGTGACCCAAAGCAACACAAATGAAGGCACACTTAGAGTCGATATGGAGATCGGACTCAAGGGAGGGCTGACCCGTGGAATGGTAGGCGCGAGGGCCACCATCAACTCAATGCAAAAACGAGGAGCGGAGCAACTTGGGTGTAACTTGGCGAAGTACCCAAGCCGCATGAAGGGAGCCAGCATAGAAGATGGAACATGGAGCAGAGGCTTAGTGCTTTCCTTGGACAGAGGTCAAGGACATGAACTCTTGTAGAGGCAAGAGCAGGATCATGTTGTTCCATGGGTCATTCATTCTAATGGAGCGGACTCATCTTGCATGGTGCCAAAGACGGAGGGAGCTTCGGGGCACATGCACTTCATCTCGGAGGAGCATTTGGTGGAAGAACTAAGGCGACTCAGTTTGCGGAGGCGAAGTTGAGTTCAGAAGGCCTTAGCACGGGGCAAGAGGACGCAGAGGCGGGTACTCTTGAAGAATATGCCACAGTGTTGTCATTCAAGTTGTTGTGAAGGAGGCGGTACGCAGCGAAGATTGTGCTGGTAGGGGCAGAGGCCCAGGATCCAGACAATGGTGCACTGATTGCAGCGAAGTCGGGGGACTTCGGGAGCTACTAGGCGACGGACTGTCCTAGAGCGGTGCTTCATCTAGGTGTGACCCAAGAGTGGGTGGATGAAGGTCGATTGCCAAAGGAGCGAACAAAATCGAAGGTGGAGGAGACCCTGCGATGTATTGGCAGAGGCCACACATGGAGGGTTCACAATTCGAGTTTATTCCACAAGGATCAGAATGCAATGGAGATGTCACCAGTAGGCGACATGGTGCAGCGGATCATGGTGGAACAGTTCGTGGCAATGCGATACACACGACTGTGCCCCGTGAGGGACAAGATCATACGAAGGTATGATCGGGAGCTACTGGGAGCTCCACTTCGGTGAACAACACGACGGCAAGAAGGGCTATGGATTCAAGGAGTGAAGGCCATGGTACCGTAGAGGCGGGTCTTCCGGGCGTGCATCGAATTTTGCATCGGATGAAAGCCTTGGTCATCAGCATATGGGGGCTGTGTTCCACCAAGGGAAAAGTTCAAATGCAAGTACCAGTGAGTCCCATGGGAGGGACTTGATCATACAGCAGTATGATTGAAGCAGCTGGAGAGTTAGACTGCTCCAGAGCTCACATTCGCTTAAGGGAGCTCGACAAGTCAGAGGACAAGATCGAGTAAGCGAACGTTGCTACCAAGGAAGCTAAGGAGAGCAGAATCGGTGCAAACCCTACAACGTGATGGCAGTGGCCATGCATGGGAGTTGCAGTCTGTCTTTCCATCGACCAAAGGGAGCTGTTGGGAGAACACAGAGATGTTGAAGCAGGGGGTCGAAAGGGGCGAGGAAGCGACGACGAGTCCAGAGGGACTTAGCTACCCAAAATCCAACATCAGTTAGAATGGAGGTGGACTCAGAGGAGTGCCACAGAGGCATGTCTACTGATTGTGAAGAAAAGGGATGCAGATGTGAGTCGACGGATAGTAGTGCCATGGGCATGGCAGCGCCATGGTACCGCAGAGGCGGGACTTCCGTGAAAGGCATTGATCCCTTGCTCTCACGGAGGGAGAGCGCTTGGTCGTGAAAGGGGCCGAGGAGGTGGAGCATGCAGAGGCAATCTCCAAGTACCGAGACAAGGCTGAAGGGCAAAGGCCAAGAAACTTCGTAAGACCGGTGTCAACAAGTTTCTCATCAAGATAGCCGTAAGTGAAGGACTTCGGGTCATGCAAGAGTGCACGACCAAGGAACGAAGCAGGCAGTACGCGGTGCTGTACCTTTGCTACTCAGTGGAGTAGGCGGCAGGGTTGATGGAGAAGACGGTACAATCCCAGAGGCGACCTCATCTATCAGAGAATTACTCCAAGTTGGGGTGAAAACTTCCCGCATTCCAGAAGTTCGATGGCATTGAGAAGGTGAATCACAGTAGCTAACTCAACGCAAGGAGTGCAAACACTTCAAGTGCTTTAGAAGTGTGAGCAAAGAGCAGGCGAAGTCCAGTAACCAGCTTGATGCATGAAGTACAACCTCGAGGAGGCGGGCGAAGTCAAGTAACCTTTGCCTTCTCAACTCTTAAGAGAATGGGCGAAACCGAGTACCCCAATTCTCTTATCTATCCAGCAGAGGAGCTCTGCACAAGTTCAAAGACCCTTCGAAGATAATGGAAGACAATAGTTGTCAAATCCTCACCAACGGTGATCAGTGCTACTGAGAGTAGATTGTCCGCTTCATTTCCTAACGAAATGTCAATCGAAAGCGGAAGTGATGCGAACCTACTTGGATGTGACAACTAACTGAAAGAAGAGTCAATGAGCAGATTTGTGGAGGAAGGACCCAAAACTTCATAAGTTTGCGAGGCGATGCTCGTTAAAGCTCCAACAAGCATCCACCCAGTTCAAGCAGTATGAGAATCTCTGAGAGACTGGCGCAGTAAGGATGGTCTTTTCCTTCATCTAGCGGATCCGCAGGAATCAACAAGGATCAACACAACTCAGCCAACCCCACAACAGAGTCAAAGTCATTGGTGAGTTGTAGCAGCATGGCGGATCAAAGGTTCGACTACTCAAAAACAGCAGCGGAGAGCAGTTGGGAGCCAGGAGACACATTGCAGCTGGAGCAGAAGATTGAAGACTCAGCAAAGGCGAAGAGTTGCAGTGTTCACAAAGGCTTCGACGAGGACGTCGAAGGGATAAGTGGGGGAGAATGTCACGGACAAACTTCTAAACAGGGTGTTTGATGTAATGCTTGGGCATGTCCGTGTCTTTTGTTATGTTCATGCTTTGTACAGCATGTAGAGGGACGGCCGAAGGCTTATAAGTCCCATTTTAGTTGGGTCGGTGGCCGCTTTAGGCTTGTAAATAAAGGTTGTGTCATGTGGACGCGTAGGAGAGATTATTCGGTCTGTAATGGACCATTTTACCCTTTGTTGTGCAACTGTTCAGAGCTTGTAAAGTCTGTTTGTAATTTGCATTGTCTATGAAGTGTTTTTCGGACATGTTTGCTTGTGGATCCCGAGTGAGGCGTTTTCTCTATCTTGTTCTCTCTTTTGTGAGTCCTAAGGGACTAGGGGAGGCTTCGGGGAGGCTGACCTTTGCGGACGGACACGCAAGGGTGCCGCACGACTTAGGCAAAACCAGCTAAGTCCGTGTCAGCATGGGAGGCAACGATGCTTGTTGCGGTTGCTGCGTAGAGAGATCGCTATTGCTGAGGGATTGGAGGCAGCGATGGTGGTGTGGCTAGGGCAGCACCGCCAAGGGCTCACCGCTGCGATGGCTGCGACGGCGCGGATGGAAGGCAGCGTTGCTCTATTTCTGTCACACTGCAGAAGGAGGCACTGGTGAGAGGCAACAATGCTTGTTGCAGTCGCTGCGTGGATGGATCGCTGCTGCTGAGGGCTGGGAGGCAGCGATGGTGGTGTGGTTGGGGGCAGCGCCGGTAAGGACTCGCCACTGCGGTGGTTGCAAGGGAGGAAGAGTTGCTACCCTATGTTTTTGTCACTGTATGAGATGAGAGCGCTGAGGCTGAAAGGCGACGGTTGTGACTGCTGTGACCCAAGGAAGCAATCGCCGAGCAGCCGGGTTGAGGCTGCGGTGATGGCAACCAACAACTGCAGCAGTGGAGGCAGAAGCGGTGATGGCAACCAACAACTGCAGCAGTGGAGGCAGAACAAGAGGGAGTTGGCGTTGAAGCGGCCGGGGTTGAGGCTGCAGTGGTGGCAACTGGCGGCAGCGGCAAAGATGCAGAGCAAGGGGGCTGCAGCAACGGTGCAGATCCAGGGGGTTGAGGTGAAGGCTGCGGTGGCTGGCAGCAGCAGTCGTTGCTGGCCGGAGCGCAGCGGCGGCGGTGGAGAAGGAGGCAGCGAGGGTCGTGGCAGGCTGGGCGGCGAGCAGCGTCGTCGCTGGCTGGGCAGCAGTGGCGACGGTGGTGGCAACCGGCGTTCGCAGAAGCAAGGGGATGTGCGACTTCGGCAGCAAGGGGACCCGCGATTGCGACGGTGGTAACTGCCCTGTTTCGGTCACCACGGATGCAGAGCAAGGGGGAGCAGCGGCTGGGAAGCGAGCGGGAGCAGCGGCTGGGAGGCGAGCGGCGGTCGTCGCACGGGAGAGCAGCGGCTGGAAGGCGACGGTGACGGCGCTCAAGGCGACGGCGGCGGCTGGAAACAAGGGCAGCAGATGTGAGTTGCCCGTGATTGCCCTGTTTCGGTTACAAAAGATGCAGAGCAAGGAGGATCGGCTGCTGGGAGCCGTGCGGCGGTCGTCGTACGGTCGCTCGCAGCGGTGATGGGTCGACTGGGCGGCGACGACGCTGGAGGTGGCGCGGCTGGTGGAGGCGCGGCTGCGATCGACGAGGGGATGCGGCAACAGAGGAACTCTGTTTCTTCAACCGTTGCAACGAGGGGCTGCGGTTGCGACCCAAGGGGGCGGTACGACTAGAGTTGCGGTGGAGAGGCAGCGGTGGTGGCGCGGCTGGGAGCAGCGTCACCAACGATCGCCGAGGAGGAGAGTCGAGCGGCTAAGCTGCGACGCAAGGGGAGGCGGGTGGCGGCAGTAGGGCTGGGATGGACGCTGGCAGCGTCGTCTCCTGGCCGGGGAACAGCGGCGGTGGTGGTCGCTGGCCGGGAAGCGGGGCAATGGTGGGCGCTGGCCGGAGAGCAGCAGCGACGGGTGGGTTGGCCGGAAGTAGGGGACGCAGGGGTGGCTGCGGCTTCATCTTCCGCTCGTGTTTTTTTTTTTTTTTTTTGAACGAGATGAGGCAGCGAGGAGGTCGAGCGGTGGTCGAAGGTCACTGGCCGGGGAAACAGCGACAACAGTGAAGAAAGAGTTGCCTTGTGTTAGTTTGGCAAGTCCCATAGTCTCACATCGGGAAAATCAGACTTGTTATCTCATATTGGAACTATAAATAAGGGCCTGGGCTTTGTCTCACATCGGGAAAATCAGACTTGTTATCTCATATTGGAACTATAAATAAGGGCCTGGGCTTTGAAGTCAGAGGCACCACAAGAGGTACCATAAGTGGCACCACAAGAAAAACCTAAGTGTTTGCTTTGGGTTTAAGTCCATACTCATTTAAATAGTTTGGACTTATAGTTTGGTTTTTCTTGTTTAGTATTTTCGGGTATTTTATGGCCTAGGAACATCTTCCTAAGGCATTTATAATTGTCCCTCTTTTGCAATAGTAATTTGCTCCTCTTTCGTCCGTGGATGTAGGTCAAAGTCAATTGACCGAACCACGTATATCTGGTGTTCTTGTCTTGCTTTTATTCTTTCCGTTTTATTGTCTTGTTGGGTTGCCAAAATTACCTTATGATAAATTTCCTAGGGCTAGCTCTAACAAACTGGTATCAAAGCCTAGTTCTGGGATCTTTTGGCAACGATGACAATAACAAAGATTGTTGTCGAGAAATTCGACAGAAATGTCAACTTCGGCTTGTGGCAACTCAAGATGGAGGCCATTCTAGTTCAAGACGGAGTTGATTTGGTACTACAGGGAGCCGAGAGCATTCCAGATGATATGTCAAAAGAAGAGCTTGCGGGTATGGATAAGAAGGCCCGATCAAGCATCATTCTAAATCTCTCTGACGAGGTTTTACGGGAGGTAGCTACGGAGACTGCGGCTAAGAGCATGTGGGACAAGCTTAAAGCCTTGTACATGAAGAGGACAGTGGAGAATCGTCTCTACTTGAAACAGAGTCTGTATATGCTTCGGATGATTGAAGGTACATCTATACTCTCGCATCTTGATAAGTTTGATTCTTTGGTTATGGATTTGGAGAATATAGATGCAAAAATTGATGATGAGGATAAGGCTTTGTTACTCTTGTGTTCTCTTCCCCAATCTTTTAAGCATTTCCGTGATACTTTGATTTATGAAAAAGAAACAGTTTTGTATCAAGAAATTAAATCTGCACTGAAATCTAAGGAGCAGATAGATAGGAATATCACAGGGGAAAGTAGAGAGAATCAGGCTGAGGGTCTGATTATTAGGGGGAGAATGGATAAAAGAGAATTTGACTGTAGTAGATCTAAATCTAGATCTAAATCCAGACATAAAAATTTGGAATGCAGATATTGTCATAAAATGGGACACATTAAATCTGATTGCTTTAAATTGAAAAATAAATTAAAGTAAAAGAAAAAATTTGTTGAGAAAACTATTGAATCTGCTGAAGTTAGTGTAGCAATTGATGAGAATGTTGGAAATATTTTCTCTGCTATTAATGACAGGACAAGGTCTAAAAATGAATGGATTTTAGATTCAGGTTGTTCTTATCACATGTGTCCCAATAGGGATTTGTTTTCCACGTATGAATCTTGTAATGGTGGAATTGTTTTGATGGGCAATAATACCGCATGTGATGTTGTTGGTAGAGGTACAATCCGAATTAAAATGCATGATGGTATTGTGAGGACGCTCACTAATGTTAGAATCTCATCTTTTTAGGCACCCTAGAGGCTCTTGGGTGTAAATACACAGCTGAAGGTGGAGTTATGAAAGTTTCTAGAAGTGCCCTTATTGTTATGAAAGCTTGTAGGTCTGGTAGCTTGTATATTTTGCAGGGAACTACTATCACAGGTTCGGTTGCAGTTTCGTCATCATCATTGTCTGATTCTAACATCACCAAATTATTGCATATGCGTTTGGGTCATATGAGCGAAAAAGGTATAAGCATATTGAGCAAAAGGGGCCTACTTTGCGGACAGAGTACTGGGCCACTGGACTTTTGTGAACACTGCATTTTTGGAAAGCAGAAAAGAGTCAGCTTCACTTCTCCGGCAGTTCACAAAATAAAAGGTACTCTTGACTATATTCATTCAGATCTTTGGGGTCCAGCTCATGTTCAGTTTAAGGGTGGTGTCAGGTATATATTGACTTTCATTGATGATTATTCTAGGAAAATTTGAGTTTATTTTCTGAAGCATAAAAATGATGTTTTTCTAATATTTAAACAATGGAAGGCTTTGATTGAGAAGCAAACAGGTAAACAGATTAAGCGGTTTCGAACAGATAATGGCTTGAAATTTTGTGAAGGTGATTTTGAAGAATTCTGCAAAAATGAAGGAATCGTTCGACATCGCACGGTTAGGATGATACCTCAGCAAAATGGTGTGGCCGAACGTATGAACATAACACTTTTGGAGAGAGCGAGATGTATGATCTCAAATGCAGGGTTGACAAAGGACTTTTGGGCAGAGGCGATTAATATGGCCTGTTACGTTGTCAACCGCGCTCCTTCTGCAGCACTTGACTTTAAAACTCCGGAGGAAGTTTGGTCAGGTACTCCTGTTGATTATTCTGATTTAAAATTTTTTGGGTGTCCAGCATACATGCATGTAAATGAAGGAAAATTAGAGCCTCGAGCTAAAAAATATATTTTCCTTGGGTATGCTTCTGGGGTGAAAGGATACAGATTATGGTGTT
The DNA here is from genome assembly GCF_036884655.1 of Musa acuminata AAA Group. Lineage (NCBI taxonomy): Eukaryota > Viridiplantae > Streptophyta > Magnoliopsida > Zingiberales > Musaceae > Musa > Musa acuminata. The sequence goes on along the minus strand of NC_088333.1, from coordinate 36,445,302 downwards.
CTGATCCCAAATCTCCAAAATTTATAATCAGTAGAGATGTTACTTTTGATGAATTATCTATGTTATCTTCCAAAGAGGATTCTACTAGTTGTACAAATGATAGTGCGTAGAAGCAGGTGGAGCTTGAGATTGGTAGTTCAGATTCTTTTAAGTCGAACTCTTCTACTCAAAGAATGCCAGTAGGTGGTCCCAAGTCTACTGACGCAGATGATCCAGAGGAAGAGCAATATTCCATAGCCAAGGATAGATCACAGAGAGAAATTCGACCACCACAAAGATATGCAAATTTGGTTGCATATGCTTTGTCTGTTGCAGAAGAGACAAGTGAAGTTGGTGAGCCTACTTCCTACTCAGATGTAGTTTCTTATGATAATTTCGCTAAGTGGTTGATTGCAATGAATGAAGAAATTGAGTCTTTCCATCGGAATAGAACTTGGGATCTTGTGAAGCCGCCTTCGGGTAAGAAAATTGTTGGATGCAAATGGGATATTATTGCTGAGGGAAAGGTCCTTGTTCAGAAAATTCATACGAAGGACAATCCAGCTGATATGTTTACGAAGCCTCTTCCAGTTTACAAGTTCAAGCAGTGCTTGGACTTGGTTGGTGTTCATTGTTGGTGATTGCCCGTTGGGGCTGTTATGAAGAAAGTGGAGCAAGTTTTGTTGGGACATGCCAAGGTGGAGATTTGTTAGTTTGGCAAGTCCTATAGTCACACATCGGGAAAATCAGACTTGTTATCTCATATTGGAACTATAAATAAGGGCTTGGGCTTTGAAGTCAGAGGCACCACAAGAGGTACCATAAGTGGCACCACAAGAAAAACCTAAGTGTTTGATTTGGGTTTAAGTCCATACTCATTTAAATAGTTTGGACTTATAGTTTGGTTTTTCTTGTTTAGTATTTTCGGGTGTTTTATGGCCTAGGAACATCTTCCTAAGGCATTTGTAATTGTCCCTCTTTTGCAGTAGTAATTTGCTCCTCTTTCGTCCGTAGATGTAGGTCAAAGTCAATTGACCGAACCACGTATATCTGGTGTTCTTGTCTTGCTTTTATTCTTTCCGTTTTATTGTCTTGTTGGGTTGCCAAAATTACCTTGTGGTAAATTTCCTAAGGCTAGCTCTAACACCTTGTGGTGGTGGGGAAGAAGGTCACTGGCCGGGGAAACAGCGACAACGGTGAAGAAAGAGTTGCCTTGTGGTGGTGGGGAAGAAGGAAGCAAGGTTGCGGCGGATTGCGCCAAGGATCGTTGCTCTGATACCAAATGTTAAGACCCTAAAGTCTTATCGTCGCTCTGATACCAAATGATAAGACCCTAAAGTCTTATCATCGAAGAAAGGGAAGAAATGGGGATGATAATGATCGCTTCGAGGGGATCGGCCTCCTTGATCACTTCGAGAGGATCGACCTCCTAGGGTTTGTCAAAAGACATAATAGTATTTTTCATAGATTACTAAAAAGAAGCAGTTACATCCCTATTTATATAGTTCCACCTAGAGTCCATCATGACTTGAACTCTAATAATAAATAAATATTAGATAAACCTTTACTTGACTCTAACTGAACCAAACCGACTCAATAAACAAATGGACTAAACAGACTCAATAAACATTATTCAAAAGCTCAGAAAAAGAGTCCTAACATTATCATGTATTTTTTAAATTCTACCATAAAAGAGTTAGATGAACCCATATATATAATATCATTAGCATAAAGGTAAAATATGAGAATATTATATTTACCCTCCTTCTTTAGACAAAGAGCAGGTTCATCATTGCTCCTCTTAAACCAATTTTGATGAAAATAATAATCAATTTTGGTGTATAATGCCCTTGGAGCTTGTTTAAGCCCATAAATAGTTTCTTTAGCTTATACATCTTTTTTTTATATCCTTTAACTAAAAAACTTTTGAGTTGAGTAACAAAAATCTTTTCTTATAAATCTTCATTTTAAAATATATATTTTATATCAAATTAATAAATAGGTCAACTCAAGTAAGCAACTAAATCTAAGACAATTCTTATGGTTTCAAATCTAGCAATTGGAATATCATCAAAATTAATAGCTTATTGTGTTAGGATCAAGAGCACTAAGAGGGGGGGGGGGGGGGGTGAATTAGTGCAGCGGAAAACTTTCAACGTTTAAAACTGCGTTTGTACGACAAAACCGATTTCAGTAGAAAAGTCGATTTATAAATTTCTTTAACTTAAGATTAGGCAAGAAGTAGTTAAAATGAATCTGTTAAGGCATTTTGCAGTTGTGACGGAAATCAGAATGTAAGCGCAAACTGAAATACAATGTTCGTACGAGAAAAGCGATTTACGTCTAAACACGATTCGGAAAATATTGAGCTTGGAAACGCAATCGTAAAAGCGCAGAAGGCAATAAGCTATGAAGGAGGTTTGCAGTAAGGATAATAAGCTCAAAATAAATGCAAACCAAAGAAGACGGAAGTTTACAGTGGTTCGATCAATCGTGACCTACATCCACTCATTCGATTCCTCTTCCGTCGAGGCCACCGGAATCCACTAACGATCTTCCTTTACTAGGCGAAGATCAACCTCCTTCTTACACCCCTCTTCTCCTTTTACTAGGTTTAGGAGACAGCCCTTACAAGCACTCACTCTCCTCTCTTAAACAGAATTCTAACACTTAAGCTAGATGAGGGAAATTCTAGAGATTGCAGCAGTGTTTTCTCTCTTTTAATCTCTCTGTGCTTATGTATTTTACCTAGGGATTTGAGGGGTATTTATAGGCTCCAAACCAGTTTGAATTTGGAGCTCAAATCTGTAATCCACAGGAATTTCGGGGTCTAGCGGTTGCACCGCCTGACTGGGGCGGTTGCACCGCCTGACTGGGCTCGAAGACTAAGCCTCTGGGCGGTGCCACCGCTTGTCAGGGGCGATTGCACCGCTGTCAGAGGCGGTTGCACCGCCCAATCTCGCTCGGAGACTGAGCCCTAGCGGTGCCACCGCTTGCTGGGGCAGTTACACCACCCAGCTTTGCTGGGAGATCCTCTCCTGGGCGGTGCCACCGCTTACACTATTTCAGCTCACTGGTTGGGCTCCAAACTTGGCCCAAATTAGTCTGAACTTGGGCCCAATTGGCCCCTACTTGGGTTATAGGATTAACACATAATCCTAACCTTAATTAACGTGCTAACTATGAATTTAAAGATATTTTCTAAGCTATTACAAAGTCCGCAAGTCAAGACTTCTTCTAGCGAGCTTCTGGCAAACTTTCGGCGGTCTTCCGATGAACTCTCAGAAACCATTCTGCGGACTCCCGGCAAGCTCCTAGATGAAGAACCTAGGTCATCCACCCACTCTTGGGTCACACCAAGATGAAGAACTGCTCTAGGACAGTCCGTTGCCTAGTAGCTCCCAAAGTCCCCCGACTCGTTGCAATTAGTGCACCATTGTCTGGATCTTGGGCCTCTACCCCTACCAGCACAATCTTCGCCGTGCACCGCTTCCTTTATAGCAACTCGAATGGCAACACTGTGGCATATTCTTCAAGAGTACCCGCCTCTGCGTCCTCTTTCCCCGTGCTAAGGCCTTCTGAACCCAACTTCGCCTCTGCAAATTGAGTCACCTTAGTTCCTCCATCAAATGCTCCTCCGAGATAAAGTGCATGTGCCTAGAAGCTCCCTTCGCCTTTGGCACCATGCAAGATGAGTCTGCTCCGACAGAATGAATAACCCATGGAACAACATGATCCTGCTCTTGCCTCTACAAGAGTTCATGTCCTTGACCTCTATCCAAGGAAAGCACTATGCCTCTGCTCCATGTTCCATCTTCTATGCTGTCTCCCTTCATACGGCTTGGGTACTTCGCTAAGTTACACCCAAGTTGTTCCGCTCCTCGTTTTTGCATTGAGTTGATAGTGGCCCTTGCGTCCACCATTTCACGGGTCAGCCCTCCCTTGAGTCTGATCTCCATATCGACTCCAAGTGTGCCTTCATTTGTGTTGCTTTGGGTCACTCCCCCACTTAATCTCGTAATGCATCTACCAATGCATTCTCTCAAGCGAGATCATGCAACGACTCCCCGCTGCTTGCTCAATCCATTGAGCTTCGTGGAGTTGTTGTTTTGTTGAGGTACTCCTCCTTAACTTGTGAGGTCCGTCTCACATGATTCTCCCTCTGGAGAGCCGGGACTTATCCCTCCTGGATAACTGTCCCATTGGAGCAACATCTCTCTTCGTTTCGGAGACCACCATCCCCTTGGACTACTCCGATCTGCTGAACAAACTGTGCATTGTTTTTGCCTCCTGCAAACACACTTGCTAGATTGCGAGTCCACGTCAATACAGCTCTCGCTGCACCCCTCAAGGCCTAGCAACATGCTGAACTAGTTGCACCATTCAGCCTCCTACGGACGTGTCCTTCACATGCCGAAGAGAAAGTTTCAATGCTCCATGGCGCCGAGTTTCGGTCGCCTTGGGATGGCCACGAACATTCTATCGTCCGCATACAAGCCCATGCATGAGTACCAAATTCTTCGAGCTAGCAATTCCCCTCACCTCTGTGAGCTTTGCATAACTCTTTTGGTTGTTGAGCAACTCATTCCACCTTGGATGGTCTCATCCTTTACCAAGCGCCTCGCTTGCCTTGAGCACCATCAAGTATAGTTGTCAACGTTGAGCCGTAGCTCAAACTCAGCCATCCCAACCTTTGTGCGCTTCACATTCTTCCAAGCTTGCCTGTTCTCGTGGTGCCTCTTGCGCGAAGGGTTGGCCATTCCTCTGAATGCCAATCTCAGATGCCCGCTCCTCCGAGCGACTCCTTTTCCCTACATCTCCATGCCCGTTTTCCCCCAAACGGTCGCGCGTGTGCTGACTGCCCTCAACGCAGCCCCGCTAGGTCCCCCACGTTTGCATGCTAAGTGTTTCTATGAGTGCTTGTCCCGCTCTGATACCATCTGTCACAGACTTAGCTGGTTTTGCCTAAGTCGTGCGGCACCCTTGCGTGTCCGTCCGCAAAGGTCAGCCTCCCCGAAGCCTCCCATGGTCCCTTAGGACCCACAAAAGAGAGAACAAGATAGAGAAAACGCTTCACTCGGGATCCACAAGCAAACAACTCCGAAAAACACTTTATAGACAATGCAAATTACAAACAGACTTTACAAGCTCTAAACAATTGCACAACAAAGGGTAAAATGGTCCATTATAGATCGAAAATCTCTCACACATGTCCACATGACATTACCTTTATTTACAAGCCTAAAACGGCCACCAACCCAACTAAAATGGGACTATTAAGCCTTCGACCGTCCCTCTATATGCTGTACAAAATAAAACATGAACATACCAAAAGACACGGACATACATAAGTATTACATCAAACATTCTGTTTAGAAGTTTGTCCGTGACATGAGCAATAATAATCTCATCCAATGAGAATGGTTTACGAAGGCTGATATGATTAGTAGAGAAAATACTTTGGACGTTAGGACAAGTCTACCATTAGAGAGGACAGACGTGTTAATAGCAGTCCAAAGGTTGGTGTTCCAAGAAGCAAAAGAAGAGAGAATCTGTGTTTGACTTCATTCAAGTCATGGTTAATGATCCGGTGAATGGAGTTCCTCTCCTCCTTGAGGTTGAATGTTTTATGGAGGACAGAATTCCTCATCTCCTCGAGGTTGAATATTTTATGAAAAATTTAGAGTTGAGTAACGAAGTTGTAAGGATTATGCCCTTATTACATAGTAAAGTGAGTTTAGACCCTTCCTGAGAGAGGGAAAGAGAGGTATCCTTGGCTTCAAGAGTAGTGATCTCTTGGGAGTTAGATTTTATAAGGTTTTCCGCTTGTTTTAATAATGATGTCAGCTATAGTTGCTCCACGATTATTTTGATACATGACAAAAACTTTTAATCTGACAACATCAAAATATTATGGTTTGGCGACTAAAAAATAGAGTCATAATAGTTTTTTGATGTCACTGCTAAAATACTTCCATTCTTTGATCATAAATTTCAAAATTTTTAAATCATTTTGGTATATATTAAATTATATCATAGTTGCTGATATTTGATGGTGGAATTGAGAATGAAAAGGATTGAGAATGTGCCGGTCTTCCTTCTTGACAATACTTCCCAACGATTCGTGATCATAAAAATTGGACTATTCCATTTAGCTTCGTGACACATTTGATCTGATTTATTTTGCAAAAAGAACAATATGGCTTTATACATCAAATAATAAGAATAATAGTGAAATATAAGTGTATCCGATTAGGAAAACAACATAACTTATATGAATAAAATATAAAATTTTTAATCCGACAACACATGTTCTGATCAAATTATTATGGTTTGGCAACTAAAAAAATAGAGTCATAACATGTCATGTTTTCGATGTCACCGCTAAAATATTTCCGGTCATCAAAACAATGTCTTCGATACGTATAGATATGCTACTGCCAAGTTGGATTGAATAAATGGTGACAACAAAGTCCAAATTTTCTGTGAGACAAGGTAAAATACAATTATCAGGTCAAAACATACAAATTCAACTACTTAAGGAAATGAACATGTTACCGGGGGACATATAATCGATAGTAGATCATGATAAAAGATCATAGAGATATATGAAAATCTAATATTTAAGAATAAATCATATATTTGAGTAACTGATTTAATTACATGATTTGAATGCATGTTCTTCTTCACTGGTGAAGCCTTCTCTTTCTTGCCGTTCGACGAGCAGTTCCTCATCTCCGAGTATTCTCCTCTCGGCGAAGTGCTCTCCTTCTTTCTTCAGTATCTCTTCTCTACCACCATCGATCCTCCTCATCGGCAAAGCGCCTGCCCGTTCTTCCTCATTGGCGAAGCGCTCTCTATCCCGAATTGCTCGCTGTCCGATGATAGCAATCCCTCCTCTCTTGGCTGTTGGTTTTCTCTCGGTGGTCCATCTACTCGAACAAGACTTCCCTTCTTCGTTGTCTGGCGACTGCAATCGTCTTCTCTCAGCAACTATCCTCACAAATCTATAGCTGTCAACACAGTGTTCCCTGATTTGATCAATTCTTCAGCGAACTACCACCTCCGGTGACGTTGATCAGATCAACGTTTCCCTTTCTTCCTCAGTGACCGCTACCGCTCTTTGCCCTGCATCGAGTGTCGTGTTGGCTGCCTCGCAGCATCCACTGCACCCTCCTCCTCCCAACTCTTTGCTTTAGGCATTGTCACATCTCTTCCTTTTCTAACAACTGTTGCTGTAACACCCTTGATTAGTCGCACATTGGAAGTGGACAACATTGAGATTGACTTATAAAGGTCTGATGAGTATATTATTATTAACTTTAGCTTAAACATTTTGATCAATGGTTTATATCAAACGAAATTGATAGGTCAACTAACCCATTAAACCCGCGTCATGACAGTTTGCTATTGCCACTCCAAAATCAAGAAAATCCAGAGCATCCGCCTGCCATCTTCCTCAAAATAGATTTAAGCATGCCCATCACTATTAATTTGAATATATGATTGAGTATATAAAAATCTCTCTCTCATCTAAATACTCGTCTTCTCATGAATAAAATTAATTCTCTTTCATAATATATTTCTCAATTCAAAAATTAGCTCTCAATCCAACAATTAGCTCTCAATCCAAGAAGCTGGATTGAATCGACCAAATTCATAGTTTGCAAGATGTCAGTAGGATCCGCAGCTCTCTTTTTATCCTTGTATCACACTCCTGCAATAGACGAGAAAGGGGAGATTTTTCATGTTCAACTCAAGGGAATAATTGGTAAAACTGATGAAGGAGAAAATACAATCACAAAGGTGTTTTATCTTCAAAATAAAAATAAAATATAAAATATCACTCAACAAGAGGAGGTAGTGAATGCTACCCAAAACGTGTTCTAACAATTTATACCACTCTCGATGCCATTTGTAAAAACATGATTCATAAAATACTCTGGGTCATAATATGACTATTAACAAATAATTTTTACAATAAAAATCTAAGACAAAAGTTACAAATCTCTTCTTTCCTAATGAATAAAATAAAACATTAAGATCCTTCCCAAAGAGTTGAGATCCTAAAGTAATGACAATTCAAGAAGCCAAGGATTTAAACAACTTTCCCCTCGAAGAACTTATTGGATCTTAGATGGCTTATAAAATGATTTACAATGCTCATGAAGAGCTTGAGAACAACCTTCCAAAGAACAGGAAGGATATTACACTAAGAACTCATGAAGACCATTCGAAAGAAAATTCAAATGATGAGTGATACTCAAGACCCAATTTTGGTTGGATATAGGTACCTTGCAGATCGTGATATCATAAGTTGTGAAGCTGAGGCAATTCGGGAGGTTTTGATGGCTGCATCAGTGGATGTTCAAAAGATTTATAGTTAATTTGATTATATGTGTATTGTTTATATGATACACTACAAACATGATATTTTCTGGATGAGGACTCTTGTGAATTGCATCATCAAAAGGGATGTGGATTTATGTAAATCTAATAGTGTGGACTCACACCCATGTATAAAGAATATCCTAATGAGCCACAAAAAAGAAATTAAAAAAATTCTAGTACCCTTAATTTCATCTTATTCATTTTTGAATTTAACTAACAAATCGATCATCCCTCTTTGGGAGTATTCTATCTAAAGTTGTTTTGGCTTCGGAATCTTGATGATTAAGGTTTCATTTTGTGTAATTCTGCTTATTAATATTTGTATTGTCAGAAGGTTGATTCTGTGATGAATGGGGACAGTTGGCATAGGTTGTGAAAATTATCAATATTACCGAAGGTTAGTATATTTTTTTAGAGAGAAGTGTGGCCCTCTCAATTGGTCATTTTTTTGTGCTCTGATATGCACAACTCCTTTTGTAATTTTATGGTTTAGCTAATATAATTTTTCTTCTTGAAGAAAAAAAAATCAATCATCCTAATTTATCCAAAATGTAGCTTGAATATATATGTTTCTGAATTGTAATCATCCCAAACTTAACTAAGAAGTATCTTGATATCTGATGTAGGCATCTACAAAACCCAACCTTACCATCCCTACACTCTATTTAGCATAGCAGCTTCAAGAGCCTTTCTTAAGTTGTCAAGACTGAAAAGAGTGAAAATTGCAAATAGCTAATATAATTTTGTAACACATGCCAGCAACTTGCAAATTGCTTTGAACTACTGTTAAGCAAGGATTTCTGTTTTCCATAGATAATACTGGCTTGAGCTTCCCAGGGCTAGTACAGTACACGTTAATTTACAAAGGCTTAAATATATTTCACAATAAAGGATTCATAGAAGAAGCAAGCATAGTACAATACACGTTCATTTACAAAGGCTTACATATATTTCAGAATAAAGGATTCATAGAAGAAGCAAGCATCGTCATACAATCAAAGTGGAACAGGATGTACAAGTAACAAAGAGATATATTCCTTCGTCTTCGTAGAGGAGTTGGTGTATCCATCGATGTACTTATAAATATTTTCTGCCACTCGTGAATAATTAATAATCCTTTCAAGTAAAGCAATGGAGAATGCAGTCGGATTGAGGCACTCTTCATTTATCTTCTTCCATGCATCGTCAACTAGACCTTGGAGCTTCTTACATGCCACATGCACATCTGTTCCGTATTCTTTCATGTAGCATTGGACTGTGGAGGCAACATGTTCCCTAGTTTGTTCCAACTGTAAATTTCATGAAAAAAGAGGATTAATGATCTACAAACTGAATTCTAACAGATCCTTTCAGGATTTACATGCTCATTATATTAAAACAAATTGATAGACTATTATCAATAATAAGGTGTAGATGAAAGGAATTTGGGAATCTACAGATATGGAAGCTTACGAATGGGAGTTTTTTTGTTTGTACTAGATTTCTTAGTATAAAATCATTTATGGAGTTCAGCAAAACTTTGGTAATGCAATTGAGTGACACAATAAATGCTTTTGAGGAGATAAATAGAAGGAATATTGAAGACAACTTTGGAGATTACCTATTAAACCTCAATTATGGTCCATCTCAGCTAATTGGAGAAGTATGTTATTTTCTTCTTTTTTTTTATGTTATCATATTTCTACTACGAGATAAATCAATGCAAAATTTACCATGAAAAATGTTTCTATAATGCAAAACACTGGAGATTATATTATGACTATACCTCATGTGAAGAAATGTCATTCATGATACGACCAATTTTTGCAGAAGCTTGGACAATCTTTGGGAAACTAGTAATCCACTCAAATGCCTCCTTAGTTGCTATTTCTCCCATTCCAACGAAAGAAGCACATTCAAGCATAGGATATCCTAAACTGATGAGGGAAACATGTAGATGTTCTTCCAAAGTTGGTACGTAATGTTGATCTCTCCATTTGGATTCCTCAAAATAAGCTTCAGATAAATCTTTCATCTGTACCCAAGTAAAACAAAACCATTCCTTAATATTTGTAATGCAGAGTAGCGTCTACAAGTGGGACAATCTAAGTTCAATACTGTCGCATCTCAAATGCTTATTCTTTGCATTGGCCATTAGTGGATTCATTTATTACTTATGTAACGCTAATTAATAAAAGTGAAAATAAGATGAACCTTATAATCTCATCACTCACCGCTTCCTTTAGATAGGTTATGCGATATTTCTCACTGGAAGCCAATAAATCTTCAAACTCTTTAAAGGTGTGTATTAGCTTTAGATAATAATCTTTCATGTACTCTGGTAATTGATGAACAACCTTTGCGTCCCACCTGCATATGTATTAGTTTCACCATCTTTAGAAAAATAGAACATAAACATACATGTTGTTATTTTGCTATACACAATGATTAAAACTATTATGCGATATTTTATTTTCTTATGTGATATTACCAGTGGCACCTTTTGTTATCATCTATTGAGCCATGATAGTAAAAGGTAATCTGTCCATCGATATAAGATTTACGAACCTTTGAATTGCCTCAGTTAGTCGTTGACTCTCCTCCAATGTGCTATAGACATCATATATGTCGTCTAGAATTGAAGTAAGGGCAATCACCTTGGTCGTTATCACTCGTGCACGAGAATAGTAGGGTTCAAAGTATACCCCCAGGATCCAGAAATAGCATTCCACCGATCTATCTCGAGCAAAACTGAAATTTTTTGAGGGGGCTAAATCATTCCACCACCTTCAAGTCGTTCACAAATCAAAATGGCATTACATATCAATTAAAGTTTGATTGGAGGAGGAACCAAGCTCAGCAATTAGCCTTCACTTGTTTACATTTGCAACTTGATTGTATCTTTTTTAATTTATAAAAATCCAGAAGAAATATAGCTCCAGGGAATTCAAAAGTGAGGAGGAGCTTACTTGGTGATGTTCTTAAGTTCCTCGCGATGAAGAGATTGCAACAAATTGAAGTCCAACTTTGCAAGCTCCAGGATGGCATCATCTCGTGTGGCATCCTCTTGGAATATAGAGATGTACTCTCTTGCCAAGAGCCTTCTTATTCTTCGACAGAGAGGTGTCTCGAGGTCAAGAGACACTTGCTTTGTTAATGGTTGTTTAAGACCGGCTAATGCAGACACTAGGTTATTCTTCGTAAAAGAGATGGCTTCATCAAGAATGATCTCCCCTTGAGTCCCAAGATAGGCTGCGTTGTACAAGCATAGTAGTCCCTTCACATCACTGCCCAACGTAGACATGAAACTCCCTCCCTCATCTCTGAACTCGTTAAAGGCATCTACAGAAATACAAAAGATTTTTTGTTTTGAGAAAAAAAAACCATAAAGCCATATAATAAAATAAATTTGCTGTTTTAAATGATTATGTGATAATCAAAATAATGACTTTGGTGAGTGATTTTTATGTTTATTTTACCAAAGAAAATATTTTTGGTACTGTCAACATCTATGATTGAATTAAATAAAAGATGATAAAAAAAGAAGATCATATTGTTTTGGATCACACATACAAATACTGCTTTTATTTTAGGGAATTAAGTGCATTATTTGGGGACACATAATATCCTTGTTGTCAATATCAGCATCATGGATTTGACTTGATGCATCGCTTTTTCCCTTTTGAAAGTGATAATCCAATCCAAGAAGCTGGATTGAATCAATCAGTTCCATGGTCTGCAGCAGATCAGTAGTATCATTGAACATGCTCTTTACTTGCCCCCTCAGCTCTCCAGCTCTCTATTTCATCCTTGCATCACACCTCTGCATCATCCATGAATTTATATATATATGTATATATACATACATACATACATATATATATATATATACATATATATACATATATATACATATATATATATACATACATACATATATATATATATATAGATATATATATATATATATATATATATATATATATATATATATATATATATATATACATACATACATACATACATATATATATATATATATATATATATATATATATATATATATATATATATATACACATACATATATATATATATATATATATATATATATATACATATATATAGATATATAGAACAAAGTACATCTTTTTAATATAGTTGTTATAGGAGATCAAAACGTTTTGAAAGTGTGAGGACTGATTTTTTGATGGGCTGATTAAGTTGTTTTCTTAAAACAAAACTCCTCCATCATTTCTAAAATACAAATTAAATTACTTTTGCAAACATAATTATAGATAAAACATACAAATACATCTACTGCAATGAAACGTAAGAGCATATTACCAGGGGTCACATGATACCCTTGTTGTCTCAGCAGGCGAAACCGGAGAGCAGTATCGTAGAGACCATGATCGTTAAAATCGGCATCATGGACTCGGTTTAATGCTTCACTTATTTCTTTCTCGAAGTGATAACTCAATCCGAGAAGCTGGATTGAATCGACCAATTCCATAGTTTGCAAGATGTCGGTAGTGTCCTTGAACATGCTTCTTACCCGCTCCATCAGTTCTGCAGCTCTCTCTTGCATCCTTGCATCGCACTCCTGCATCCTCCACAGCATAGCAATTAATTGTTCAACCAACAAAACCGAAAGAAAGTAGCAAGCGCACATTTTTCATGTTAATGAAACATTAACACCATTCGTTCTCGGAGAGTTTCTTGCCTAAAACTTAGAACATATGTGAGATATATGTGTATATACATGCCTGTGTACTGGGGGAGGACTGGGCCTGTAAGATAAAGTAATCACCCCAAACGGTGGGATGGTAGCTTGCAGACTTGCGAATCACCACTTCATCACCTGGAACGTGTGGCTGCGAAATCACGTTCTCCATTCTGATCTAGATGCAAGTGATGAGAGGATGGCGAGAGCCTGCAGCCTCGTGTAGCAATTTATAGAGTCTTGAATCAGGTTTGGTTTCGTAAGTGTCACGTTTTATGAGAAAGAAGATAACGAATGGGCCACCAGGAACTGTACGCTCCTTTTTGATTGGCTTATGTTTTAGCTTATCCATCATCTTTAATTGACGTCCTATGATTAGTTTTGCTTCTAATAATATAGGAAAAAGACGAGATATAATTTGTTTTGCATCCATCACCCTCGCTCTCACTCTCGTAATAGAAACTATAAATCATGTATATAATCGTATATTAACTTAAGTTTTATAATAAACTCTTAACAGTGTGAAACTCATCATATCAGTCTACTCACTCTCAAACTATAAATAATATTATATAAACTTTAGTTTAACTTTTAACATTTTTTCCATGTGTGTATTAATCGAACTCTTTTTTATTTTAAAGGGTTAAATTTCTTTCAAAACCTATCTACATATTCTTGTAGGAGTGATCCACTCATATGAGTTGGTTCATTTTGGGATGCTTCATCTTTATTCGACGAAATAATTCTCATTTTATAAAATAATAAATTAAAAAAATAACATGACATAACATAACGAAAAATTAAAACACAAAAGGGTTCATGCTAGAGAAGGTGTTTGGGACCAATTTTGAGCGTAAGACTGAGTGAGGAATTCCAAATCCTATCAAAGTAGATATTGAGATCAATAGTTTCATTTTGATTTGTTGTTAAGATTAAGATATAATCAAGGAATCTATAGATTTTGTTGTTCGGAGTAATCAAGTTTCAGTAATAGAATTCTCAAATATTTTTCCCACATGTGGATGTGTGTGGCCACGGCATAGTACTAAAGCAGCAATTACTAATTTCATAGAAGGTGCACGAGGGATCGTCTCTTTGATATAAATATGTTAACATACAAAAAAAAAAAAAAGTTCACATGAGATTTTTAGATGAAAGGATTTGGAAGTTGATTGCCCACATGTCGATGCTCTCACATGCTTGGCGAGGCCGACATGGGATAAACTTAAATCTATGAATTATTCGAATCTATAATGATATATTTATGCCATCATTACGAAACCCAAGGATGTATGACCTAAGCAATGTAGATCCAATAGAGTTTTTTTTTTTCACCATTGGCAAGCGGGATTTGATTTCATGGCCTTACTATTAATCGTCAGGTTTGTTATCAGCTAAGCTGTTGTGTACATACTATTCACGTTTTGGAGATTATCTAAATCTGCTGCGTATATACTATTCATTGAACATTTTGTTATCAGATCCTCAAGTGGTATAACATGATAAAGCAGTCTCCACACACGCTCGGATGAAAGCCTGCAGACTTGCGAACCACAACCTCATCACCTGGAGCAAGTGACAGCAACTCCATAGTCTCCACTTTTTATGTGGACAAAAAACTAAAGCTGGCAGATGGCAACAGCATGTTCACTTTGTCGAGGCTATGCTCCTCCTTGTCATCCATCAATCGTTTGTCAAAGGGAATGCATTAGCACTTAAGAAAGAGTGTTGCGGCTGCTAGGCAAGGCTGTCGCATCAGCCTTCCCAAAATAAAGATGATTGTGAGCAGAAGTGTTAAGTTGTGTGGGGATGAAGATGAACTCGACAACCTTCAGCCTCATACAAAGAGTAGCATTATTAAAGACTGCAGAATCCATAACTTGCTTAAGCCCTCCTGCGCTGTAAAAAATTTAGGGTTTCAAGTTGCTATTCCTTCCGCTATTACAGTATTGTGTGCTTTAATTGCAGCATAGTCAACTGCTCAGACCGATCTGTCGGTAGGTGACTAACAAGTTAAGAGTATTCCAGATATTAAAAATATTTATTTTATTAAAAATTCTAGAAATAAAATATTCTTTTTGACAAAAGTTAAAAAAAAAAAACTTAATAATCAATATTAAGATTTTCAATATTCTTTCCAAAATCTATCCAATGCTTAAATGAATAGGCAAAAACTACAGAAATACATAAGATTTTCTGTTTTGAGAAAAAAACAGTCATATTATCAAAATTAATTTACCGTTTTAAGTGATTACTTAATAATCAATACAATGACTTTTGTATGTGATTTTTATGTCTATTTTACCAGAGAAAATATTTTTGGTACTGCCAACGTCTGAGTGAATTAAAAAAAAGATGATTAAAGAAGATCGTATTGTTTTGGATCACACATACAAATACTGCTTGGGGACACATAATATCCTTGTTGTCAATATCAGCATCATGGATTTGACTTAATGCGTCGCTTATTCCCGTTTGAAAGTGATAATCCAATCCAAGAAGCTGGATTGAATCAGTCAGTTCCATGGTCCGCAGTAGATCAGTAGTATGATTGAACATGCTCTTTACTTGCCCCCTCAGCTCTTCAGCTCTCTATTTCATCCTTGCATCACAACTCTGCATCATCAATGAATATATATATATATATATATATATATATATATATATATATATATATATATATATATATATATATATATATGCGCATGTACCCATGCATACACATACTCATAAAAACATAGCAAAAGTATTATCTATGATATTCCAGACATATATTTTGGCCATAGAATCGTAATATGATTAAATCGGAATATTATTAAGATATTAGCCATTCTACTTTAATACCATTTTAGAAAACATAACAAGTACTAATATACAATTTTATATACCATACATCTCATTGAATTTAAATATCATATATAGAGATTTGGTTTTCTTTACTACAAAGAGAAAGGATGTACAATGGCATATAATATTCTGTATTACAAAGCAAAACAATTATATTAATTTCTCATAATTAATTTTTTCTGTGATTGCATTAGTTGGATTATGTAGATCTACATGTTAATTGAAAGTGATTCATTGTACGATTGTCCTTTGGATTGGTTGGAAAACGTGTTGGGATTGTCAAGGAAGATAGTAGCCAATTTGATCTTGATTTCTTTTATCTCTAATGACAATGCATGTATAATTACATCAGTGTAATCTGCTTTCTCTAACTATCACATCAATCTAATTTCTATATAAGAAAATAAAAAATATTATAAGCCTTCCCATCGTCCACATTGCTTGCATGATTCAATTAATCTATGTCCCCATCAGCTGGATCAGCTCTACATAGCTGAGTGTGATTCATTGGACGTGTTGTCCAACATTTGTACTAGATTTCTTAATATAGTATGATTTAAGGAGTTCAGCAAAACTTTGATAATGCAATTGAGTGACACATGAAATGCTTTTTAGGTGATAAATAGAAGGAATATTGAAGACAACGTTTAGAGATTATCTATTAAATTTCATTTATGTTCCATCTCATATAATGGAAGAAGGTATGCTATTTTTTTTATGTTATCATATTTCTACTATGAGAGAAATCAATGCAAAATTTAGTATGAAAAATATTTATATGATATAAAATACAGGAGATTATATTATGACCATACCTCATGTGAAGTAAATATCATTCATGATATGACCAATTATTGCAGTAGCTTGGACAATCTTTGGGAAACTAGTAATCCACTCAAATGCCTCCTTAGTTGCTATTTCTTCCATTCCAACGAAAGAAGCACATTCCAGTATAGGATATGTTGAACTTATGAGGGAAATAGGTAGATATTTTTCCAAAGTTGGCACGCAATGTTGAGCACTCCATTTGAATTCATCAAAATAAGCTTCAGATAAATCTTTCATCTGTACCCAAGTAAAAGAAAACCATTCCTTAATGTTTGTAATTTATGAGTAGTGTCTATGAGTAGGACAATCTAAGTTCAATACTATCGCATCTGAAAAGTGAAAATAAGATGAATATTATAATCTCATCACTCATCGCTTCCTTTAGATAGGTTATGCGATATTTCTCACTAGAAGTCAATAAATCTTCAAACTCTTCAAAGGTGTGGATTAGATTTAGATAATAATCCTTCATGTACTCTAGTAATTGATGAGTATTAGTTTCACCATCTTTAGAAAAACATAACATAAACATAGATGTTGTTATTTTGCTATACATGATGAGTAAAATTATTATGCGATATTTTATTTTATTATGCGATATTATTAGTGGCACTTTTTGTTATCATATTTTGAGCCATGATAGTAAAAGGTAATCTGTCCATTAATATGAGATTTGCGAACCTTTGAATTGCCTTAGTGAGTTGTTGACTCTCCTCCATTGTGCTATAGACATCGTATATGTCATCCAGAATTGAAATAAGGGCAATCACCTTGGTCGTTATCACTGGTGCTCGAGAATAGTAAAGTTCAAAGAATACCCCCAGGATCCAGAAGTAGCATTCCACCAATCTATCTCGAGCAAAATTGAGATTTTTTGAGGGAGCTAAATCATTCCACCACCTTCAAGTCATTCACAAATCAAAGTATACTCCCATGGCAACAGCATGTTCACTTTGTGGAGGCTATGCTCCTCCTTGTCATCCATCAATCGTCTGTCAGTTTCCTGTAATGAAAAATGGCTACAATCTATAGGGTCAAGTTTTTTCGTAGGGAGTCTCAGGTCGTATTCCTCGTGGTGGTCTATGAATAACATTTCAACCACTCTCTTGATGATAGTAGCCCCATCAGTCTCCATGAAACTGTGATGGATACGTGGGAGGGGATCGGGTTGAGGAAGTTTATGATTGTGTTCCTCCTACTGGTCCATTAATAATGATTTAACTTCCTATAAAGAAATAAATCTATCACATTATATAACTCGATTGTGATTTATCAATGGGATAAATTGAAATTTAATAAAAAAATATGCACTCAAATCTAATTTGAATATTCAAATAATAAATAGTTAGACTTAAATAAAAAAAAACTCTCGTGGGATCATTTTCCTGACATAAATCTTAGACTCAAATTTAAATAAGCTTAAATTATACTTAACATATTTAAATAAAAGAAAACATGTTGGAATTTAACTTGAAGATCAGATTTGGATTTTACTTAATATAGAAAAATTGTACTCAAAACATGTTGGATTTTACTTGACTCAAATTCAAATAAATACAACCAACGACGAGTTGTTTTCGACGTCAGGTCTTTGTTAAAGAGTCTGTTTTCGTGTTTGACGCCTTTCGGCGAACACGTGGCTGTGCTTATCTCTTCGCTGTGGTGGATAATCAGCTCCGGGAGTTCATTACGGTGGGTGACCTGTAACTGCAGCCTCAAATGGGACGTATATTTGGACTTAATGTCAGCTACAGCTACAGCTACAGTTTTGATTTTGGTTTTCGAAAAAGGGAATGCATTAGCACTTAAGAAAGAGTGTTGCGGCTGCTAGGTAAGGCTGTCGCATCAGCCTTCCCAAACATAAAGATGATCGTGAGCAGTAGTGTTCAGTTGTGTGGGGATGAAGCTGAACTCCACAACCTTCAGCCTCATACGAAGAGTAGCATTATTAAAGACTGCAGAATCCATATCTTGCTTAAGCCCTCCTACAGTATTGTGTGCTTTAATTGCAGCACAGTCAACAGCTCTGACCGATCTGTTGGTAGGTGACTATCAACTTAAGAGTATTCCAGATATTAAACATATATATATTATTAAAAAATTCTAGAAATAAAAGATTCTTTTTGACAAAAGTTAAAAAAGAAAAACTTCTTTCCAAAATCTATCCAATTATGCTTAAATGGATAGGCAAAAACAACATGTTGGAGGATTTTCTTAATGTATATTAGAAGAAAATTATTGGAATTCATATCTATGATGGGATCTCCAAATATTAAAGACTGCTTATGGAATGTTCCGAACCCCACGGACATGATGGGACGTCTCGTGCCTCAATCTATTTCATGGAGAGCTTTTCCATCAGTCGGGCGATGAGTCTGTCCTCGTGTTTCAAGCCTTCCGGCGAACATGTGGCTGTGCTTATTCCCTTCTCTGTGGTGGATGATCAGCTCCACGACTTGGAAGTTATCTGGAACTGCAGCCTGACATGAGACGCATGTTATGTTTGGACTAGAAAAAGGAAACGCATTAGCACCTAAGAGAAAAGATATTACAGTTGTTAGAATTAAACTCGTTCAAGTATTTATTTCATCAAAATTGAGATTCATTGTATTCATTACATCAAGAAGAAAAATATATTAAATATCTATAAAAGAATTTTCTTGAGAGAAATATAGAAGATTGAAGTTTGTCCTACTCTTCCTCGATTTGATAACTCTATCCATTCTTCCTATCAAGATCAACATTTGGTATTAGAGTATAGATTAAGCTATGATCTCTTTCTCAAGTACCATCTAACTCCAAATCCCCAGATTGACAAAAGAAAATTATGACATATAGTGAATCCAAATGAAGATTCTTCTAGGCTCCCAAGATGTATGAGAGTTTATAAAAGATAGATTTGCTAAACCAAATCCAGCAAAAGAAGGAGCAATAAATGCAGAAGAAAGAAAACAACCCAAAAAAGAAGGAAAAAGGAGAAAAAAGGTTTGCTCACAATTTACCAAGGGCTTGATGATACAATGTTCGAGATCATCGCTCCAACAAATACTTCAAAGAAGGCTTGGGAAATGTTTCAAAAAGCATTCGGTGGTGTTGATAAGGTAAAGAAACTTCGTTTACAAGTTTTACGCGCTGAGTTTAAAAAATTACAACAAGGTACTTCTAAAACTATTTCTGATTACTTCTCAAAAATCATTTCCATTGTTCATCAAATGAGATGAAATGGTAAACACATAAATAATCAAAGAGTAATAGAAATAATACTGAGATCTCTAGATCCAAAATTTGATTTTATTATTGTTGCGATTGAAGAATCTATAGATTTGGAAAAATATCTTTAGAAGAACTTATGGGTTCCCTTCAAGTTCATGAACAAAGGATTATAAAAGGAGAAGACAAAACTATGGAGCAAGCACTACAAACTAAGCTTACTCTTGAAAATAAAAGTGAATCAAATTCTCAGAGAGGAAGAGGACGAGGACAAAGAGGAAGAGGAGGCAGAAATCATACCAATCAAGAATCTTCAAACAATGAAAATGCTGGAGAAAATTCTAGCTAAAGAGGCCGAGGTTATGGTTGAGGATGTGGTCGAGGCCATGGATGTGACAGAAACTCTAAAAAATCTGAAATACAATGCTATATTTACAAAAGGTATGAACATTACTCTTATGAATGTTATTATAATCTTAACAATCAAGGTGATAAGGCAAATTTTGTTGAGAAATAAAAAAAGAATGAAAATCAAGTTTTGCTAATAAGTTATGATAATTTGAAAGATGATCAGTCTTTGACATGCTATCTAGTTACAAGAGCCTTAAATCATATGTGTGGTATCAAAAAGCTATTTTCAAAAATAAATACAAGTTATTCCGGGAACATTACATTTGGTGATTTGTCTCAAAGACCAATAAGAGACAAAAGTAAAATTCTCCTTGAACTTAATAATAGCAAAGACTTATATATTTCAGATATTTATTATATTCCTGATATGAAAAATAATATTCTAAGCTTAGGACAATTATTTAAAAAAGGTTATGATATTAAGATGAAAGATAAAGCTCTCTCAATTTATGACAAGAATAAAATATTGATATCACATGTGAAATGGCAAAGAATAGAATGTTTCCTCTGTATTTAAGTATTTTTTATCAATCAAATTATTTTAAAGCTGATATTGATGATATTTCTACATTTAGCATCTTAGATATGCTCACTTAAATTTTGAGGCTTTGAAACTTCTAGAGAAGTATAATATGATAACATGAATGCCAAAAATTGATTGCCCATCAAAATTATGTGAAGTATGTGTCATGGGTAAGCTAGAAAGAAAGCATTTTAAAGTCAAAATAACAAAAAGAGCATGGCATCGACTTGATCTGGTACACTTAGATTTTTGTGGCCCTATCAATCCAGTATCACTTGGAGGAAGCAGGTATTTTCTTGCCTTCATTGATGATCATAGTGGCAAAACTTAGGTTTATATGTTAAAATAAAAGAAAGAAGTTTTAAGCAAATTCAAAGAATTTAAGTATTTGGTTGAAAGATAAAGTTATTATAAAATTAAATATTTAAGAATAGATAGGGGTAGTGAATATATATCAAATGAATTTGAAATTTTTGTAGAAATAAAGGAATTCTACATCAATTCACCATGCCATACACATCTCAACAGAATGGTGTCTCAGAAAGAAAAACTAGGACTATCCTTAATATGGTCTGATGCATGTTAAAGGAAAGAAAATTCCTAAAGAATTTTGGGGAGATGCTATTGCTTGTGTAGTTTATTTGCTTAACAGGTTTCTGACAAAGCAAATTGGTAATATTACACCAGAAGAAGCATGAAGCTTATAAAAACCAAGAGTTGATCATTTGAGAATTTTTGGAAGTATTGCATTTGCTAAAATACCAGAAGAAAAGAGAACAAAATTAGAAGATAAAAATCAAAAATATATTTTACTAGGTTATTCAGAGAATTTCAGTTGTTACAAACTCTACGATCCTATCACTTGGGATATTGTAGTGCTCCCGGATGTGGCCGAGCAATTTCTCAGTCACAACAGAGTCAAAATCATGCAATGACTTTGAAACTTAAAGGGCTCACCCAGTCCTCTCGTTCAACGGGGAAATACTGGTCTCTAAGAAAAAGGTATGTTGTTCTAGTGGTCAAGCTTTGCCAGCTCTAGTAAGGCATCATTTCGTGTCGCACACTCTTGGTAGATGGAGATGAAATTTCGTGCCAAGACCCTTTTCATTCTTCTACAGAGAGGACTCTCAAGGAAGAGTCTCACTTGCGTTGCTAATGGTGGTGTGAGATTACTTAACATGGACGCAAGCTGGTCCCCTGTAAATGAAATAGCTTCATCGAGTATGGTCTCCTCATGTATCCGTAGATAAGCCGCATTGTATAAGCTTAGCAATCCCTTTGGATCATCCTTCAAGGTGGACACTAAATTTCCTTCCTCATCTTTGAACTTGTTAAAAACATCTGTTGATTCATAAACTTTTGAGAAAACACATGAAGTGGTTTTATTTTATTTACGTTATTGTAACAATTTCACAAAAAATGACATTGATTCTCTTGAAATCGAACATAGTAATTTCATCTCTATAATATGCCAAATATAGGTCAAATATAAATCATGATATACGCCAAAGATGGTTTCAATAGGAACTTTCAGTGACAAATGTGTATTATCTGATTGCAGGGTCATGAAAAGGGAAAACAATTACTATACTAGTAAGGCAGTAACAATTATAGACGATGTATACATACATACATATATATATATATATATATATATATATATATATATATATATATATATATATATATAACAAAGTACATCTTTTTAATATAGTTGAAAAATATGTGTAGGAGATCAAAACGTTTTGAGAGTGTGAGGTCACTCATGTACAGAGAAGAAATTATGTAGCAAATTGATCAGCTAATATTGTTAGAAGCCATCGGATTGATTGTTCAGTGACTTCTTTTTTGATGGGCTGATTAAGTTGTTTCTTAAAAACAAAAATCTTCCATCATATCTAAAATACAAATCGAATTACTTCTGCAAACATAATTTTTCTATGCCTGAATTAAACACGAGGCGAACACAAAATTATACAGAAAACATACAAATACATCTACTCCAAGGAAACGTGAGAGCATATTACCAGCGGTCACATGATACCCTTGTTGTCTCAGCAGTCGAATTGCTACAGCTATAGTTTTGTTTTTTTTCTGAAAGAGGAAATGAATTAGCACTTAAAAAAAGAGAGTTACAGCTGCTAGGCAAGGCTGTCGCATCAGCCTTCCAAGAAAAGATGATTGTGAGCAGAAGTGTTGAGTTGTGTGGGGGATGAACCTGATCTCAACAACCTTCAGCCTCATCCGAAGGATAGCATTATTGAAGACAGCTGAATCAGAGCATATCCATATCTTGCTTAAGCCCTCCTCCTCTGTAAAATTTAGGGCTTCAAGAGTTGCTAATCCAAGATCTATGATCATGGTGAAGGGTCTATGATCTATGATCATGGTGGCATTGATATTTTTGGGAATGAGGGTTTTCTCCCAACGGGGTGAAATGTAACAATCATTGTGAAAGCTAGAGAATGCCTAATGAATCAGGACTTTTAATTCATTCTAGAACTAAAATTTGACAATGAAACTGTTTGGTCCGAGACTTTTGGTGAGGCCCATTGGTTGGGAGCAACAATAATCTCATTCAATGAGAATAGTTTATGAAGGCTGATATGATTAGTAGAGAAAATACTTTGACGTTAGGACAAGTATGTCATTCGAGGGGAGAGACATGTTAATAGCAGTCCAAAGGTTGGTGTACCAACAAGAAGCAAAAGAAGAGAGAATCAGTGTTTGACTTCATTCCAGTCATGGTTAATAATATGGTGGATAGAATTCCTCTTCTCCTTGAGGATGGAAATTGTATGAAAATATTTAGAGTAGAGAGGGAAAGAGAGGCATCTTGGCTTCAAGACTAGTGATCTCTTGCGAGTTAGATTTGTTAGTTTGACAAGTCCCATAGTCCCACATCGGGAAAATCAGGTTTGTCATCTCCTATTGAAACTATAAATAAGGGTCTGAGCTTTGAAGTTAAAAACACCATAAGTGGCACCACAAGAAAAACCTAAGTGTTTGTTTGCTTTGGGTTTAAGTCCACACAATTAAATAGTTTGGGTTAAGGCATTTGTAATAGTCTCTTTTATAGTAGTGATTTGCTCCTTTTTCGTTCGTGGATGTAGGTCAAGGTTAATTGACCGAACCACGTAAATATGGTGTTCTTGTCGCTTTTATCTTTTTGCTTTATTGTCTTTGTTGGGTTACCAAAATTACCCTTTGGTAAATTTCCTGGGGCTAGCTCTAACAAACTGGTATCAGAGCTTGGTTCTGGGATCTTTTGGCAACAATGATAATAACGAATATCGTTGTCGAGAAATTCGACAGAAATGTCAACTTCGGCACGTGGCAACTCAAGATGGAGGCTATTCTGGTTCAAGACGGAGTTGATTTAGCACTATAGGGAGCTGAGAACATTCCAGATGATACATCAAAGGAAGATCTTACGGGTATGGATAAAAAGGCCCGATCCAGCATTATTCTAAATCTCTCTGACGAGGTTTTACGGGAGGTAGCTACGAAGACTACGGTTAAGAGCATGTGGGACAAGCTTAAAACCTTGTATACGAAGAGGACAGTAGAGAATCGTCTCTACTTAAAGCAGAGTTTATATATGCTTCGGATGACTGAAGGTACATCTATACTTTCACATCTTGATAAATTTGATTATTTGGTTATGGATTTGGAGAATATAGATGCAAAAATTGATGATGAGGATAAGGCCTTGTTACTTTTGTGTTCTCTTCCCCAATCTTTTAAGCATTTTCGTGATACTATGATTTATGGAAAAGAAATAATTTCATATCAAGAAATTAAATCTGCACTAAAATCTAAGGAGCAGATAGACAGAGATATCACTGGGGAAAGTAGAGAGAATCAAGTTGAAGGTCTAGTTGTTAGGGGGAGAATAGATAAAAGAGAATTTGACAGTAGTAGATCTAAATCTAGATCTAAATCCAGACATAAAAATTTGGAGTGCAAATATTATCATAAAATAGGGCACATTAAGGCTGATTGCTTTAAATTAAAAAATAAATTAAAGCAAAAGGAAAAAATTGTTGAGAAAACTACTGAATCTGTTGAAGCTAGTGTAGCAACTGATGAGAATGTTGGAAATATTTTCTCTGCTACTGATGACAGGATGAGGTCTAAAAATGAATGGATTTTATATTCAGGTTGTTATCACATGTGTCGTAATAGAGATTTGTTTTCCATATATGAATCTTGTAATGGTGGAATTATTTTAATGGGCAATAATACAGCATGTGATATTGTTGGTAGAGGAACAATTCGAATTAAAATGCATGATGGTATTGTGAGGACGCTCACTAATGTTAGACATATTCCTGATTTAAAAAAGAATCTCATCTCTTTAGGCACCCTAGAGGCCCTTGGGTGTAAATACATAACTGAAGGTGGAGTTATGAAAGTTTCTAGAAGTGCCCTTATTGTTATGAAAGCTTGTAGGTCTGGTAGTTTATATATTCTGCAGGAAACTACTGTCACAGGCTCAATTGCAGTCTTGTCATCATCATTGTCTGATTCTGACATCACCAAATTATGGCATATGTGTTTGAGTCGTATGAGCGAAAAATGTTTAAGCATATTGAGCAAAAAGGGTCTACTTTGTGGACAGAGTACTAGGCTACTGAATTTTTGTGAACACTGTATTTTTGGAAAGTAGAAAAGAGTTAGCTTCAATTCTCCGGCAATTCACAAAATGAAAGGTACTCTTGACTATATTCATTCAGACCTTTGGGGTTCAGCACATGTTCAGTCTAAGGATGGTGCCAGGTATATGTTGACTTTCATTGACGATTATTCTAGGAAAGTTTGGGTTTATTTTTTGAAGCATAAAAATGATGTTTTTCTAACCTTTAAACAATGGAAGGCTTTGATTGAGAAGCAAACATGTAAACAGATTAAGCGGCTTCGAACAGATAATGGCATGGAATTTTGTGAAGGTGACTTTAATGAATTTTGTAAAAATGAAGGAATCGTTCGGCATCATACTGTTAGGATGACGCCTCAGCAAAATGGTGTGGCCGAACGTATGAACAGAACACTCTTGGAGAGAGTAAGGTGTATGATCTCAAATGTAGGGTTGACAAAAGACTTTTGGGCAGAGGCAATTAATATGGATTGTTACGTTGTCAACCGCGCTCCTTCTGCAGCACTTAACTTTAAAACTCCGGAGGAAGTTTGGTCAGGTACTCCTGTTAATTACTCTGATTTAAAAATTTTTGGGTGTCCAGCATACATGCATATGAATGAAGAAAAATTAGAGCCTCGAGCTAAAAAGTGTATTTTCCTTGGGTATACTTCTGGAGTGAAAGGATACAGATTATGATGTTCTGATCCCAAATCTCCAAAATTTGTAATCAGTAAAGATGTTACTTTTGATGAATTATCTATGTTATCTTCTAAAGAGGAATCTACTAGTTGTACAAATGATAGTGCGCAGAAGCATGTGGAGCTTGAGATTGGTAGTTCAGATTCTTTTAAGTCGAACTCTTCTACTCAAAGAATGCTAGTAGATGGTCCCGAGTCTACTGATGCAGATAATCCAGAGGAAGAGCAATATTCCATAGCCAAGGATAGACCACGGAGAAATATTCGACCACCACAAAGATATGCAAATTTGGTTGCATATGCTTTGTCTATTGCAGAAGAAATAAGTGAAGTTGGTGAACCTACTTCCTACTCAGATGCAGTTTCTTGTGATAATTCCGCTAAGTGGTTGATTGCGATGAATGAAGAAATTGAATCTCTCCATTGAAATAAAACTTGGGATCTTGTGAAGCCGCCTTCGGGTAAGAAAATTGTTGGATGCAAATGAGATACTATTGCTGAGGGAAAGATCCTTGTTCAGAAAATTCATATACAGAACAATTCAGCTGATATGCTTACGACGCCTCTTCCGGTTTATAAGTTTAAGTAGTGCTTGGACTTGGTTGGTGTTCATTATTGGCGATTGCCCGTTGGGGCTTTTATGAAGAAGGTGGAGCAAGTTTTGTTAGGACATGCCAAGGTGGAGATTTGTTAGTTTGGCAAGTCCCATAGTCCTACATCGGGAAAATCAGGCTTGTCATCTCCTATTGGAATTATAAAAAAGGGTCTGGGCTTTGAAGTCAGAAATACCATAAGTGGCATCACAAGAAAAACCTAAGTATTTGTTTGCTTTGGGTTTAAGTCCACACTTAGTTAAATAGTTTGGGCTTATAGTTGAGGTTTTTCTTGTTTAGTATTTTCGGATGTTTTATGGCCTAGGAAGATCTTCCTAAGGCATTTGTAATAGTCTCTTTTATAGTAGTGATTTGCTTCTATTTCGTCCGTGAATATAGGTCAAGGTTAATTGACCGAACCACGTAAATCTGGTGTTCTTGTCTCTTTTATCTTTTCGCTTTATTATCTTTGTTGGGTTGCTAAAATTACCCTTTGGTAAATTTCCTAGGGCTAACTCTAACAAGATTTTATAAGGTTTTCCACCTTGTTGTAATAATGATGTCAGCTATAGTTGCTCCACTATTATCTTGATACATGACAAAAAATTTTAATCTGACAACATCAAAATATTATGGTTTGGCGACTAAAAATTAGTCTTTTTTTATGTCTGCGCTAAATATTTCCATTCTTTGATCATCAAAACTATGTCTTTGATACGTGTAGATATAGTACTGCCAAGTTGGATTGAATAAATGGTGACAACAAAGTCCAAATTTTGTTTGTCAGACAAGGTAAAAACACAATTATCAGGACAAAACACAATTATCAGGACAAAACATACAAATACCCTTGTCTCAGCAATCGAAATCGGAGAGCAGTGTCGCAAAGAACATGGTCGTCAATATGGGCATCATGGATATGGTTTAACGCTTCACTTATTTCCTTCTCGAAGCGATAATCCAATCCAAGAAGCTGGATTGAATCGACCAAATTCATAGTTTGCAAGATGTCAGTAGGATCCTTGGACATGCTTCTTATCTGCTCCATCAGTTCCGCAACTCTCTCTTTTATCGTTGTATCACACTCTTCCTGCAATAGACGAGAAAAGGGAGATTTTTCATGGTACTGAAACCGCAGGAAACCCCAACTCTGTCGATGAAGGACCAGTTTAAGCATGAGTGCTATTTAGCTGGAGCTAAATTATCAACACCCCTCTTTCCAGGTGACCTTCTTGCTGAAAGCTGGAAACATCTTTGGCAAATAGGATGGCCGGGTTACATACCGATGTTGGAGTGACGGACTGGCCATGTTGGATAAAGTAGTCCGCCCCAACCCTCGGACGATAGCTTACAGACTTGCGAACCATCAGCTCATCATCTGGAACAAGTGATTGCAGACTAAGACTCTCCATTCTTATTTTATGTGAAGACTAATTAAACATGCGAGGTGGCGACGGAGAGCCTGCTGCTTTGTGTTGGAATTTACGAGGACACAACATCTTCGTCTGTTCAGGAGGAAGACAAATACGAACCACGACTCTCCTCCACTTTGTGGAGATTACCTATTAAACTAAGTTTCACACGACGCGAAAGAGAAAAGATATTATCATCATATATCTCTGCTCACAGTTCATACTATCAAAATTGAAGTCGGCTGTATCTGTTCTAACAAAAATAAATATCAACCTCATGGTGATAGGGAAGCGATGCAAGAATTACATATGTGTCAATTTGGTTTCCATAGCCACCGACAAAAGATATGAAGAGACGTTAGCGTTACAACTGCCAATTGGTTTCCATCATCGACGTAAGATATGAAGAGACGTAAGGATAAAAAATGTGCAGGTCTTTTTGTGTTTTGTTGCCTCGGTCTATAATCTTTGATCATGGTGGCATTGATGTTCTAAAGGAGACGCATGTTACAAAAGATATGAAGAGACGTAAGCATTCGAATACCAATTGGTTTCCATGCATGGGTGCCATCGACAAAAGATATGAAGAGACGCAAGGATTCCAAATGTGCAGGTCTTTTTGTGGTTTATTGCCTCTTGTGTCGCTCTCTGTTATTCATGTTTTTTATCTGCCACATCAATTATTCCATATTTGGTTTGAGTGACTCAATGGCAACAAATCCGAATTGTGATGCCATGGTCCATTTGATGAGACTAGCACAA
The DNA here is from genome assembly GCF_036884655.1 of Musa acuminata AAA Group. Lineage (NCBI taxonomy): Eukaryota > Viridiplantae > Streptophyta > Magnoliopsida > Zingiberales > Musaceae > Musa > Musa acuminata. Next base: position 36,416,301 of record NC_088333.1, on the reverse strand, counting down.
ATCCGGCTTCGCCTGTGGCAGTAACTGTGGGCATTTCAAAGGTCTAAGTTGGTTGACGAAAGACTTGGACGCTCCTCAAGTCCTACTGTGGATTCGAATGCATGCTTCCTTATCAATCTGTACAAAGATTAAGGTTGGATGGATTTCTTGACCTGATCATTCTGACACTCAAACCATTTACCTACAAGTACGGAGAAATCTTAGTGAATAGTCATTGACTTTGATTTCTTCTTATATGGAGGGCTTTTTATAATGGGTTTAACCTGGGTTGGGCTGTCACATGTTGAGTATGTACTGGAACAAATATTACCCCTATCACATAGCATGACCACAAGATGCAGCTTAAGCGACTCTTGGATGGATAATGATATTTTGAATAATATTATTAGCAATCCTAGATACTTTCTGTGTCGATTGTGGTTCTTCCAAGGGTATGTACATTCTAGATATGCTAGGTCCAGGACGATAACCTTTCTTATGAAATATACACTTCAAGCTCAACAGAGGCCAATATCTTTCCATCATTGGTAGTATAATAGATAAAATGGTTAGAACTAAATATACTATGATTTATCCTTGGAATATTCAAAATTATTAAGGCAAAGCTGGAATTCTTCTCGCTCTTGAACGTTTAAGAGAAGAGTGTTGAACTTGACAAGAACAAGGGATAGACTTATCAAATAGAGAAAAAATAGGACAAGCTTCGATCTTCTATATTTTTCTAAAAAAACCCTTTAAAGAAACTCTATATATTTCATGACCTAACATATGAGGTTTATATAGTCCCCAAAAATATAATACATTAATTGTATTCAAAATAAATTATTCTCTTTTAAGAAACTTTTTAAGTACCAATAACCATTTGACTTATCTTTCTATAGACATTTAATCTATTTTTTCTCTTGATTTAATGAATCTCCCTCGTAATGCAATAAACCTTTCGTTTGATAAAATTAATCTCTTTATGATATTTGAAAAAGTTTAATTCTAATATTTTCTCTACTTAAACTTGTTCCATCTAACATGTCAAGTTTCTTTCGAAGTCATTAAAATATTTCAAATTTAAGAGGTTTTATAAGTATATTGGCCACTTGTTCACTTGTCTTGACTTGATATAGCTCAACTTCTTTATTTTTGATATGATCTCTTCTAAAATGAAATCTTATGTCGATATGCTTCGATCTTTCATGGTAAACTGGATTCTTTGCTAAGGCAATAGTTGATTTTTTATCAACATAAATCTTAGTTGACTTCTCCTATGGCTTATGAAATTCTTGGAGTAATCTTCTTAGCTAGATTGCATGGAAAACACTAGAAGAAGCTACTATATATTTTACTTCACAATTTGATAAAGCAATGATCTGTTGATTTTTTTAAGACTAAGTGAATGTAGCTTCACCAAAATAAAATACAAATCTAGTTATACTTTTCTAATCATCGTAGTTTCTGGCCCAATCACTATCACTATATCCAATGAGCTCCAACCTTTTAGATGATGAATAGAATATTCCATACTCAATTGTTCCTTTAATATATCACAAAATTCTTTTAACGGTATTTAAATGAGATGTCTTAAGAAATTTCATATATCTACTTATTAAACCAACTCCAAATAGTATAATAGGTCGAGTGCATATCAAATACCTTAAACGTCCAATTAGACTTTTATAATAAGTTGGATTAATGTATTTACCTTTATCTTCCTTGATTAACTTGGTGCCATATTCAACATGTGTATTTATAGGATGATAATCTTCCATAGAAAACTTTTTTAGAACTTGCTTTGCATAATTTCTTGTGGGATAAGAATTTCTCTATTGTCTTGTATAACTTTAATATTGAGAAAATAAACTATTAAGCCCAAGTTGATCATCTCAATCTCCTTTTTCATAGAGTGCTTAAAGTCTTTAATCATGGAGCTACTATTGCCTATAAATATTAAATCATCTATATACAGGCATACAAACAAGTTATCTCCATTAGAGTTAGATTTTGTATAGAGAGCATATTCATATGGACATTTAAAAAAATTATTTTGAATAAAATAAACATCTATTCGAGAATTCTATACCTATGGGCTTGTTTAAGCCCATAAAGAGCTTTTTTTAAATTGTATACTTTATCTTCTTATTCATAAATAATAAAACCAAAGGGTTGTTGAATATATACCTCTTTTTTAAGAACTCCATTAAATGCTGATTTGACATCTATTTATAAAATTTTTCATTTCATTTGAGCTGCTAGAGAAATAAGTAATCTTATTATCTTTAATCGAGCAACTGGTGTAAATACTTCTTCAAAGTCAATCCTATATTTTTGTTTGTATCCCTTTGCAACAAATCGGGTCTTGTATTTCTCCACCTCTCCTTTTACATTTATTTTTGTTTTAAAGATCCACTTAACATTGATAGCTTGGTAGTCTTCTGGAAGTGTAGTAAGCTCCTATGTATTATTTTTGTTAATGACACGAATCTCCTCATTCATGGCTTATTGCCATTTTTCTTCTCTGCAAGCTTCTTCGAAGGTTAATGGATCATATCCTACAAAAGGATAAAATAAAAAAAGTTCATCATTATTAGTATCAATCATTCGAGTCATATCATATAGCTCCTGAATCGGTCTTATCTTTCTTATAATTGGACTTCTTAAATCATGTGACCTAGCTGATTTAGGTGATGATTCTGGCAAAGCCACTTCAGTGCTTGCTTGTATTATATCATCCTCTTCTAAAGCTATAGCTTTCTTATGCTGCTCATTACTTTTTCAGTTCTAAATATGTTGTTCATCAAACTCAACATCTCTTGACATCATAATTTTGTTTGTGATAGGATTGTAGAGTTTGTAACCACTGGAATTTTATGAATAACCTAGCAAAATGCATTTTTGACTTTTATCCTCCAATTTGATCTCTTTTCTTCTGGTATCTTACCAATACTTCTAAATATTCTCAAATGATCAACTCTTGGTTTTTGTAAGCTCCATGCTTCTTCTAGTTTAACATTACTAATTCATATTATCGGAAACCTATTAAACAAATAAACTGCATAAGCAATAACATCTCCCTAAAATTATTTAGGAATTTTTCTTTTCTTTAATATACATCGGACCATATTAAGGATAGTTCTATTTTTTCTTTCTAAGACATCATTTTGTTGAGGTGCGTATAACATAGTGAATTGATGTAAAATTTTATTTATTTCTACAAAAAACTTTTAAATTCATTATATATATATATATATATATTTATTTATTTATATATATTCACTACCCCTATTTGTTCTTAAACATTTAATCTTACAACTTTGTCTTTCAATCAAATCCTTAAATTCTTTGAATTTGCTTAAAACTTCTTTTTTTTCTTTTAACATGTAAACCCAAGTTTTGCCACTATGATCATAATGAAAGTGAAAAAATATCTGCTTCCTCTGAGTGATACTAGACTGATAGGGCCACAAATGTTTGAGTGCACCAGATCAAGTCGATACTATGCTCTTTTTGTTTTTCTGACTTTGAAAGACTTTCTTTCTTGCTTACCCATAACACATATTTCATATAATTTTGATGGACGATCAATACTTAGTATTCCTATCACCATATTATACTTCACTAGAAGTTTTAAAGCCTCAAAATTTAAATGAGCATATCTAAGATGTCATAGTGTAGAGATTTCCTCAATATCAATTTTAAAATAATTTGACCAATCAAAAATATATAAATGTAAATGAAACATTCTATTCTTTATCATTTTAACATATGATATCAATGTTTTATTCTTGTCACGAATTGAGAGAGCCATACCTTTCATCTCAATATCATAATATTTTTCAAGTAATTGTCCCAAGCTTAGAATATTATTTTTCATATCAGGAACATAATAAATATCTAAAATATATAATTCTTTGTCATTATTAAGTTCAAGGAGAATTTTACTTTTGCCTCTTACTGGTCTTTGAAATAAATCACCAAATAAAATGTTCCAAGAATAACTTGTATCTATTTCTGAAAATAGCTCTTTGATGCGTCACATGTGATTTGAGGCACCTGTATCTAGATATCATATCATAGATAGATCCTCTTTCAAATTAACATAACTCATTAGCAAAACTTGATTTTCGTTCTTTTCTTCCTCAACGAAATTTGCCTTATCACCTTAATTGTTAGGATTATAATAACATTCATAAGAGTAATGTCCATACATTTTGCAAACATAGCATTATATTTTAGACCTTTTATAATTTCTTCTATATCCATAGCCTCGGTCACGTCCTTGGTCATAACCTCAGCCTTTTTGGCTAGAATTTTCTCTAATTTCATGAAGTTAAAGGTAACCCATAAGTTATTCGATTGATATTTTTTTCAAATCTTTAGATTCTTCAATAGCAATAGCAATAAAATCAAATTTTAGATCTAGAGAACTCACTATTTTTTTCTATTACTCTTTGATCACTTATTTGTTTACCCTTTCATCTCATTTGATGAATAATATAAATGACTTATGAGAAGTAATCAGAAATAGTTTCAGAAGTACCTTGTTATAATTTTTCAAACTCGTCTCATAAAACTTGTAGAGGAAGTTACTTTACCTTATCAATATCACATAATGCTTTTTGAAGCATTTCACAAGCCTCCTTTGAAGTATTTGCTAGAGCGATGATCTCAAATATTGTATCATTAAGTCCTTGGTAGATCATATGAACAAGGCCTTTTTCTCCTTCTTCCTTTTTTCTTTGAGTTGTTTTCTTCCTACTACATTCATTGCTCCTTCTTCTGTTGGACATGCTTCAACAAATCCATCTTTTATAAACTCTCATACATCTTGGGAGCCTAGAAAAACCTTCATTTGGATATACCATATATCAGAATTTTCTTTTGTCAATATGGGGATCTGGAGTTAAATGATACTTAAGGAAGAGATCGTAGCTTAATCTATGCTATGATACCAAATATTGAACTTGATAGGAAGAAGGGATAAAGTTATCAAAGAGGAAGAGTAGGACATGCTTCAATCTTCTAAATTTCTCTCAAAACATATCTTTATATTTTATGACAATTGTGGTTCTTCCAAGGGTATGCATATTCTATCATGGGATTCGGAAAAGGATATTCTTTCTAGATATGCTAGGTCTTGGGACTGATAACCTTATGAAATATACACTTCAACTTCAACAGAGGCCAATATCTTTCCATCATTGATAGTATATGAGATAAAATGGTTAGAACTAAATATGCTGTGATTTATCCTTGGAATATTCAAAATTATTAAGGCAAAGCCGGAATCGGGTTTGTTTCTTCTCGCTCTTGAACCTTTAAGAGGAGAGTTCACTAAATTTGTTGGTGATACTTCTATATATCACATGATGTTTTCAAAGATAACTATATTTTAGATTCTCGTATTCCATTTAAGCATGCTTTCAGCAATATACATATTTGTGATAGATCTTTGGTGGTTCTAATCTCATTGTTAATCCATATATCACATGATAATTTTTAGTTTTAGAAGCTAGATAATAAGAGGGTTTCTTCTGCTAAGTCTGCCTATCATTTCTTGCTTCTCAGTTGGAATGGTTGATCCTAACATGGACGAGTTTTATTGTTTGTGGAAGCTTCCCGTGCTGCCTCAGGTTAAATTTTTTTGTTGGAAACTTTTGCACCGCCACCTCTCATTGATCGTCTCAACTAAGAGTGTGCAGTAATGCTACTACTTGCCCTTTTGTCAAATCTAAAGCAGAAACCATTAATCACTTCTTTCTGTGCGTCTTTCCTATTAAATTATGGCAACTCTTTAAGTCTTAACTAGATATTCAATTTTTAATGAGGGGGTGCAGTGTCCCAATTCTGATGGCCAACCCTTGTGGGTTATAAATGATATTGGTCTTTGGTGAATATGGAGGGCTACGAATGATCTTGTTTTCAACCCCATTGCTTGTTCTGTTTACAAGATTTTTCATAAGATATTAGAATTTGTTCTCTCTAATGACAAGGCCAAATCTTCTGATAGCATGGTGCATGAATTATGTCCAACATTTGATATCACTAACTTATCCAAAATGTAGCTTGAATATATATGTTTCCGAATTGTAATCATCCCAAACTTAACTAAGAAGTATCTTGATATCTGATGTAAGCATCTACAAAACCCAACCTCACCGTCCCTACACTCTATTTAGCATAGCAACTTCAAGAGCCTTTCTTAAGTTGGCAAGACTGAAAAGAGTGAAAATTGGAAATAGCTAATATAATTTTGTAACACATACCAGCAACTTGCAAATTGCTTTGAACTACTGTTAAGCAAAGATTTCTGTTTTCCATAGATAATACTGGCTTGAGCTTCCCAGGGCTAGTACAATACACGTTCCTTTACAAAGGCTTACATATATTTCAGAATAAAGGATTCATAGAAGAAGCAAACATAGTACAATACACGTTCATTTACAAAGGCTTACATATATTTCAGAATAAAGGATTCATAGAAGAAGCAAGCATCGTCGTACAATCAAAGTGGAATAGGATGTACAAGTAACAAAGAGATATATTCCTTCATCTTCATAGAAGAGTTGGTGTATCCATCGATGTGCTTATATATAATTTCAATCATTTGTGAAAAATTAACAATTCTTTGAAGTAAAGTAACGGGGAATGCAGTTTGATTGAGGTACTCTTCGTTTATATCCTTCCATGCATCGTCAACTAGAACTTGGAGCTTCTTACATGCCACATGCACATCTGTTCCGTACTCTTTCATGTAGCATTGGACTGTGGAGGCAACATGTTCCCTAGTTTGTTCCAACTGTAAATTTCATGAAAAAAGAGGATTAATGATCTACAAACTGAATTCTAAGGGATCCAAGATTTACATGTTCATTATATTAAAACAAATTGATAGACTATTATCAATAATAAGGTGTAGATGAAGGGAATTTGGGAATCTACAGATGTGGAAGCTTACAAACAGGAGTTTTTTTGTTTGTACTAGATTTCTTAATATAAAATCATTTAAGGAGTTCAGCAAAACTTTGATAATGCAATTGAGTGACACAAGAAATGCTTTTGAGGAGATAAATAGAAGGAATATTGAAGACAACTTTGGAGATTACCTATTAAACCTCAATTATGGTCCATGTAATCTAATTGGAGAATCTATGTTATTTTCTTTTTCTTTTTTTGTGTTATCATATTTCTACTATGACAGAAATTAGTGTAAAATTTACTATGAAAAATGTTTATATGATATAAAACACAGGAGATTATATTATGACCATACCTCATGTGAAGTAATGTCATTCATGATACGACAAATTATTGCAGAAGCTTGGACAATCTTTGGGAAACTAGTAATCCACTTAAATACCTCCTCAGTTGCTATTTCTCCCATTCCAACAAAAGAAGCACATTCGAGCATAGGATATGCTGAACTTATGAGAGAAACATGTAGATGTTCTTCCAAAGTTGGTACGTAATGTTGATCTCTCCATTTGGATTCCTCAAAATAAGCTTCAGATAAATCTTTCATCTGTACCCAAGTAAAACAAAACCATTCCTTAATGTTTGTAATGCATGAGTAGCGTTTACAAGTGGGACATTCTAAGTTCAATACCGTTGCATCTCAAACACTTATTTTTTGCATTGGCCATTAGTGTATTCGTTTATTACTTATGTAATGCTAATTAATAAAAGTGAAAATAAGAAGAACCGTATAATCTCATCACTCACCGCTTCCTTTAGATAGGTTATGCGATATTTCTCACCGGAAGCCAATAAATCTTCAAACTCTTCAAAGGTGTGGATTAGCTTTAGATAATAATCCTTCATGTACTCTGGTAATTGATGAACAACCTTCGCATCCCACCTACATATGTATTAGTTTCACCATCTTTAGAAAAATACAACATAAACATATATGTTATTTTGCTATACACAATGACTAAAACTATTATGTGATATTTTATTTTCTTATGTGATATTTTCGGTGGCACCATTTGTTATCATCTATTAAGCCATGATAGTAAAAGGTATTCTGTCCATCGATATAAGATTTACGGACCTATGAATTGCCTCAGTTAGTCGTTGACTCTCCTCCAATGTGCTATAGACATCATATATGTCGTCCAGAATTGAAGTAAGGACAATCACCTTGGTCGCTATCACTCGTGCACGAGAATAGTAGGGTTCAAAGTATACTCCCAGGATCCAGAAATAGCATTCCACCAATCTATCTCGAGCAAAACTGAATCTTTTTGACGAGGCTAAATCATTCCACCACCTTCAAGTCGTTCACAAATCAAAATGATTACATATCAATTAATGTTTGATGGGAGGAGAAACCAAGCTCAGCAATTAGCCTTCGCTTGTTTACATTTGCAACTTGATTGTATCTTCTTTTCTTTATAAAAATCCAGAAGAAATATAGCTCCAGGGAATTCAGAAGTGAGGAGGAGCTTACTTGGTGATGTTCTTAAGTTCCTCGCGATGAAGAGATTGCAACAAATTGAAGTCCAACTTTGCAAGCTCCAGGATGGCATCATCTCGTGTGGCATCCTCTTGGTATATAGAGATGTATTCTCTTGCCAAGAGCCTTCTCATTCTTCTACAGAGAGGTGTCTCGAGGTCGAGAGACACTTGCGTTGTTAATGGTGGTTTAAGATCGGCTGATGCAGACACTAGGTTATTCCTCGTAAAAGAGATGGCTTCATCAAGAATGATCTCCCCATGAGTCCCAAGATAGGCTGCGTTGTACAAGCTTAACAGTCCTTTCACATCACTTCCCAAGGTACGCATGAAACTCCCTCCCTCATCTTTGAACTTGTTAAAAACATCTACAGAAATACATAAGATTTTTTGTTTTGAGGGAAAAACACATAAAGCCATATTATCAAAATTAATTTACTGAACTTGGTGATTACGTGATGATCAATATAATTACTTTTGTGTGTGATTTTTATGTTTATTGTACCCAAGAAAATGTCACAATAACATGCCCTTATTATATAGTTTGTAAAAAGAGCAAGATAAAGAAGGGCATCAACAAATTATATAAATAGTTCTTCAACTATGAAATCAACTTAATTTCGATGCAAATGGTTTTAGTACTTTGAGCATAAGTTTCTCATCTATGATTTTTTTTTTTTTTAAAGATGATAAAAAAGGTCGTTTTTTATGGATAGCACAGACAAATACTGTTTTATTAAAGGAAATGAGCATATTACTTGGGGACACGTAATATCCTTGTTGTCTGAGCAGCCGAAACCAGAGAGCAGTGTGGTAAAGACCATGGTCGTCAATATTAGCATCATGGATTCGACTTACTGTTTCGCTTATTTCCTTCTGAAAGTGATAATCCAATCCAAGAAGCTGGATTGAATCAATCAATTCCATGGTCTGCAGCAGATCAATAGTATCATTGAACGTGCTCTTTACTTGCCCCCTCAGTTCTTCAGCTCTCTCTTTCATACTTGCATCACACTTCTGCATCATTCACGAACAAAAATAAGTAATGAATGCACATATTTGAACTCGAAATTGTCCCTTCTTGCTGAGAACTTGAGCATTTCTGATATATGTATATGCATATGTTTAAGGATGTTATGGTGTCATTTACTAAACAATAATTACAATTATTATGAAGCAAAAACTATCTTGGAGGAACTTTTTGAGAATGATTAGTGTTATGTCCATATCAAATCAAATTCTAAAATGATACTCGATATCTTTATTAGATAATCTCCTCTCCATTGGAGAGTTTTAAATATTCTTAGAGACATGTTCCAACTTATATTTGTTATGAATAATTGTGAGGCATTCATTCCGAGAAGGAATTCGTGTTACTAATTGGTTGGCCAATCATACTAAGGCCAACAAACTTTCTGATCTTCAGAGGAATTCATTTTTTTCGATCTTAGATCTTTTGGTTCGTGCTGTCACAGGTCATTATCTTTCGTAAAAAAAAGGAATATGGTGGCGTTACATGCCTGTGTTTGAGGGGACGAGTGTAGGATAAAGTAGTCGCCCCACACGCTCGGATGATAGCCTGCAGACTTGCGAACCACAACCTCATCACCTGGAGCAAGTGACAGCAAATCCATAGTCTCCACTTTTTATGTGGAAAAAAAAACTAAAGCTGGCAGATGGCAAGAGCATGTCCCCTTGTGTTGTAATTTATAAGGAATTCCAACACAAGGGACTATGGATTCCCATGGCGACAGCATGTTCACTTTGTCGAGGCTATGCTCCTCCTTGTCATCCATCAATCGTTTGTCAAAGGGAATGCATTAGCACTTAAAAGAGTGTTGCGGCTGCTAGGCAAGGCTGTCGCATCAGCCTTCCCAAAATAAAGATGATTGTGAGCAGAAATGTTAAGTTGTGTGGGGATGAAGCTGATCTCCACAACCTTCAGCCTCATACAAAGAGTAGCATTATTAAAGACCGCAGAATCAGAGCATATCTATATCTTGCTTATGTTGGGGATGGAGGAGCAAGGAAAAAAAATAGAATACTATTATAGTATTAAAAACAGGAGGATTCAAATACTTACAAGATACTAAATGCACACACTCTCTGTCTTTCTTCATAAACTATAGTTCTATTTATAGGACCTAGTGATAACTACCCTATAACTACTAGATCATGATTGAAGTAGTTATTGAAACTACCCTATTACTACTAGATCATGATTAAGGTAGTTATTGAAATCACACTATAACTACTAGATCATGATAACTACCTAAATAACTATAAATCAAATCTCAACACTCTCTCCTTGATTTATACTTACATACACCGATTTGTGACATGAAATAAATATGCTTTTGAACTGGAAGTGACTTGATGAGGATATCTGCAACTTGTTCATCTATTCCACAATACTTCATTGCTATGGCTCCACTTGCTACAAGATCTCGGATGAAATGATAGCATATCTCTATATGCTTTGTTCTTTCATGAAACGTTGGATTCTTCGTCATTGCAATTGTGGCTTTATTGTCACAAAATATTTTCGTTGCTTCTTTTTATTCTTGATGAAAATCTTTAAGAAGTCTTCTAAGCTATATTACTTGACAAGCTGCTGATGTTGCGGCTACATATTCTACTTCCGATGTTGATAATATAGTTGTTGCTTTCTTTTTAGAACTCCATGATATAGCTCCATGATATAACTCTTTCTATCATCTAAAGCTCCTGCCTAATCACTATTAGTGAAACCAAATAATTTACATTTAAACTTTGTTTTGAACACCCATTTTAACCCAATATGTTTCTTTTCTTTCGGTAGATCCATTAGCTCTCAAGTTTCATTCTTCTCGATTAACTTGATTTCCTCCTTCATTGTTTTTTCTCCATTCCTCTTTTTCTGTTAGGATCGGAGTGGCACTAAGAGGGGGGGTGAATTAGTGCAGCGGATTAAAACGTTGATTTCGACAAATTTTTCGTACGATAAGAACGGAACTTGAAAAGCTTAACTTGAAAGCGTATTCTTAAAGTTGCGCAGCAAAGGTAATGATGAAACAAAGCAAGTAAGAAGATTTGCAGTAATGTAAATGACAATAAGAAATGCAAACCAGAGATTACGCCGTTTTTAAAGTGGTTCGGTCAAGTGACCTACATCCACTTGCGAGGCCCCTCTTCGATGAGGCTTCCACCTTCCACTAGCAAATCTCTTGAAAGTGAAGGGTGAATACCCCTCTTATAACTTTTACAAGCGGTTCACTCTCTTACAGATTTTCAACAAGAAAGAAGGAGGTGAACACTAGCAAATTGAAAACAAGACAAGCTAACACTTTTCTAAGGCTTTTCTCTCAAACACTTGTTGCTCAAAAAGTTGTTCTCTCAGCTGAGATTTGAGGGGTATTTATAGGCCTCAAGAGGATTCAAATTTGGGCTTCAAAATTTGAATTCTCTTTGGGTTCCCGCTGTTGGAGGTGCCACCGCCCAGCTAAGCGGTGCCACCGCCCAGGGCTCGGGTGCTGGGCGGTGCCACCGCCCAGCCAGGAGGTGTCACCGCCCAGCTCTCGGGTGTTGGGCGGTGCCACCGCCCAGCTAGGCGGTGCCACCGCCTACAGTGTTTTCAGCCACTAGTTGGGCTTCAATCTTGGCTCTCTAGTTCGCTGGTTTAGCTTAATTTTTAGCCTAAACCAACTCTGACTTTGGGCCCAGTTGGCCCCTAACCAGGATATAGGATTATCTCTTAATCCTAATCCTAATTACAAGTGGACTACATAACCAAAACACATCCTAAGCAAATTTTCAACCGCGAACGTCGAGTCTTGTTCTGGCGAGCTTTCCGACGAACTTTCTGCTGACGGGCTTCTAGCAAGCTCCCGAACTTGTGATGACTTTAATGAGTAGCCGAGCCTTCTCGGTGATCTCCGTGAACCTCCGACGATCTCTTCGGCGAACTTCCGAAAATTCCGACAAGTTCCCGATTTCTTCTCGGTTGGTTCTGGCAGCATCTCCGACGATTCTTCGGACTCTTAAACGTCCATCGAACTTGACTCCGGTATTCTCGCTTTGTGTTTTCTGGTTATCGTAGTTAATCCTGCACACACAAGCAAACACTCTACTCCGATCTAGACAATTATTATAACGCAAATTGACATTCTGTTGCCCGGCACGTCATTGGTTGGCGCTTCATCCGATTCTTCGGTGCATCGTCCTCTCTTGCGGCTTGTTGCCCAATCAGCGGTTGACCTCCGCAACCCCGATATCCTTGGCGCAATTTCGCTCTCCTTGGCCCGATGCCCGACGCCCGACGCCCGAAGCCTTCTGCCATCCAATATCCTGACGTGATCTCCTCCGACGCAACGTCAATTCCTCCTGCGTTAATTGTCTAATCCTGATCGAGTAGACCTGTATCACTCAAAATGTAGTCAAACATTTAAATACAATCAATTAGTTTCATCATCAAAATCCGAGATTCAACAATCTCCCCCTTTTTGATGATGACAACTAATTGATGACTAACGGAGTTAACCTTAACTCCCCGGAGTTTAACTAAACTCCCCCTATCAATATGCCATTGATAGAACACTTGGATTATCCCAAATCCAAGTAACATTCATCACATGTTATGAAAAACATTTAAACTATCATGCAAATATAAAATATTTAATTCAATGCATGAAGTCATCAATATACTTCTCCCCCTATGTCATCAACAAAAAGGAGAAGTAGCTCTAGCTATTTTAAAAGATATGCAAGTTTTTGCAACATAAAGCGAGATTTTCATCACAACATATAAGCACAAAAGTATAGCAAGATTCTTAAGTTCAATCATGGCAATTCAACACTTGCTTCTTGTGCACGATTGCACTTTGCTTTTCTTTGCAATGTGCATGATAGTATTTCTTTGTAATATTCAAAATAGCGAATTGTACATCATGCTAGCTAGCATATTAAAGATGTTCAAGACAGTAAGTTTTTCTTCTCTTTTGAGAAGTGTTATTTTTGCTTCCTTTACAAAGTGCAAGCTAGCAAAGTATTTGAAAAAGTGAGCAAGTTTTGTAACATACAAGCTAGTAAAAATGTCAAAAGCAAATACAAGATAGCTTTCTTGTTGAAGTGTGTAAGCTATCGATTCTTACTTCCTATTGCAATGTGCAGGTTGCAAGTCTTGCTTCTTGAGATGGGCAAGATAATGATGTTCAAGAAGACAACTTTTGCTTCTTGAAATAAGCAAGTTAGCAATCTTTGCTACTTAAGATAGGCAAGCAAGCAATCAAGTTTTTGCATCTTCTTGACTTGTGCAAGCAAGCTATCTCCCCCTTTGTCATTGTCAAAAAGAAGGGAAGACCCATTACATCAATTATGACAAAGGTAAGTATCAATCTTAATTGTGCATCATCATATTTTCAAATTAGAATATGCACATTTTCAAAAACCTTATATTCATTCATGCATGATATTGAATAAATCGATCAACATTATAAGGATATCATACATGATACTAAAATTTTTAACTATTTGTCAACATTTTGATCATGATACCAAATATTCATCATTTAGAGTATTCATGATACAAAACATTAAATCAATATTTATAATACATCATTTTAGCGACAACTCATAGTATTTTAAATCATGATTTACATCATATGTAATACATCACATCATAATTAGAAAGCACAAGTATTGCATATATCATTGCAAATCATAAATGTTTCATATCATGATGGTATCAATTTGTCAAATTATATCCTACCAAAAACTTATCCCCATTTGTATTTCATGCATAATTTCACTTCATCACATTAGGAGTATCAAGAGGAATTAATTGGGTGATGAGATTAATATTTCACGAATACATGGAATTGTATAAAAAATCATATCATAAGTGTTTCATATATTCATATCATCACATGAAGGAATATAAACAAAAATTAGTGATGAGATCTTACTTCATGAATACAATAAAATTCATATAGCATATCATGGTTTATTAGAATTAGTCTTCCTTTTGGTGAATAGCAAAAAGAGTGGTAGGAGAGCAAGATCTCAATTCATGCATATCAAATATTCAATCATCAAAATCATGAACCATCTAGAAAATTCTCCTCTTTAAATATTCAAAGAGAGAATCATGATGAACATTCTTGGTTTACATAAAGTTTCAAAACATAATTGTCAAGATTATGAATACTAAAAGACTATGAAACATTTCGACAAATCTCCTTTTAAATAGAAAAGAAAATGTTGATTCATAAAGGATTTCATGTTATGATTTTCAAGAGATCAAGATCATGATTTCAATAAAAAATTATTTAAATTTAAATCATCAAAATCATTATCAAAATCCAAGAGATTCACAAAGATGATACAAATGGATTCATCAAAATCAATAAGATTGAGCAAAATAATTTTCAAGAATGTTATCCTCTTTTCGATTATTTCAAAACATATGATTTTGTTTCATTTATACCAAATAAAAACATTTATCATGTTTAAAACCGAAAGAGTAAGATTTATTACAACAAAAATCAATAAGGTACTTTCATTATGGTAAAAATCAATGATCCATAAATCGTAAAAGATTCATCATCCATAATTTCGAAATTTATTAAGCATGATCATTAAGCATAACACTAAAACATGGTTTCAAAATGTTTAATATTTTCATGCATATCAAATATTTTCAAATTCGAACATGCAAAATTTCAAAACTATATCTTCCATTTTTCATAAATAACTCAATCATCATTATGAGCATATTGTACATGATATTCAAGTCATAAATTATCAAGATGTCAAATAGAGTAGGTTAATTTGAATGTATCATTTTTAGTGAATACCAAGAAGAATCACATCATGAAAGAATTTTGATTCATGGAAAAATTTCATGTATCGAATATCGAGAAATCAAGATGAAAATATAAATGTAAAAATATTACAAGTTGTATTCAAGAGAAAAATCATCATTTGTTTACAACTCATTCAATTTTGTCAAATCAATATCATGATTTTGATATAACTCATTTCTAATTCAAATCATCAAACCAAAATCATTTTCAAGGGATTCATATAAATCAACAAGATAGAGAAAAATAATTTTCAAGAACAATGCTTTTCTCTTTTTAGTTATTTAAATTCATGTCATTTATGCTAGATAAAAAAGTGCATCAACATTTAGGATCGAAAAATGAATTTTATCATAAAAACCATCAAGACCAATAAATCATAAAAATCATCATGTATAACTTTACAATCTCATGCATAAAATCATCAAATCATAGCATCAAAACTTTCAATGGTTTCATTACAACGTCAAGTAAGGTTTTATTGAACATAATTTTGAATGATTCTTATAAATATTTAAAATTTCTTTAGTTTTACTTTATATGATTGACTTTATATTAGCATGCTTCAAATTTTTGTTCTTATGTCAAAACTATACATCATGTTTGAAAACCAAAGATAAGGTTCATAAAAAATCATCAAGCCTTCCATTCAAAAGTCATGCATCGTCATTGAAAATCAATATGGAAATCGTCAAAATACAAATTCTTGCTTCTCAAGCACATATATAAGATTAATCTTACTAGGTGTATAAGCATTAGATTTATATTTAACATTTTACTGCATTAACATAACACATGCAATTTTCAAGAAAATTAATCCTAAACTAAATTAAAAATAACTCAAGAAAGTATTATGTAATTTCGAAATAAATTAGTGGGATTTTGATTACCTCATTGTTGTAAGAGGGTGAGGCATAGTTTGCCACCTCGCCTTTCTTGATTTTCTCCTCGTCTTCGGAAGAGCTCAATTCATCCCAACTTTTGTTCTTCTTGCGTTCAAAGCAAGTAGTTCCATTCTTTTTGCTTTTTAATTTTTGTTTCATTTGTAGTTTAAGTTCACCATCACTTGAGCTTATGCTCGAGTGGTCTTCATGTGTTCTATGTCCCAAATCCTTCCTATCATTTGGAAGGTTGTTCTCGAGTTTCTTTTTTGTCACATTGTTCATTTCGTAGGTCATTAGAGACCCAATAAGTTCTTCGAGAGGGAATGTTTTAAGGTCCTTGGCCTCTTGAATGGCCGTAACTTTTGGATCCCAACTTTTTGGAAGGGATCTTAAGATTTTAGTGACTAGTTCAAAATTAGAAAAACTTTTACCAAGAGCTTTGAGTCCATTGATGACATCCGTGAACCTGGTGTACATGTCTCCGATGGACTCACTTGGTTTCATCCGGAAAAGTTCGTAAGAATGCACAAGAATATTGATTTTGGACTCTTTCACTCGGCTAGTGCCTTCATGAGTGACCTCTAGAGTTCTCCAAATATCAAAAGCCGAGTCACACATCGAAACGCGATTAAATTCACTTTTGTCAAGTGCAAAATATAAGGCATTCATAGCCTTTGCATTTAAAGAAAACATCTTCTTCTCCAAATCATTCCAATGGTTCATTGGGAGAGAAGACATTTCAAATCCATTTTCGACTATGTCCCATAAATTCAAATCCAAAGAAAGTAAGAAAACTCTCATTCGAGTTTTCCAACAAGTGTAGTCCCATTGAAAAAGGGAGGACGAATGAGAGAGTGACCCTCTTGAAAGCCATAAAGAGCCATTTCTATTTGGGTGTTAAACCAAAGTAGAAAACCGTGGCTCTGATACCAATTGTTAGGATCGGAGTGGCACTAAGAGGGGGGGTGAATTAGTGCAACGGATTAAAACGTTGATTTCGACAAATTTTTCGTACGATAAGAACGGAACTTGAAAAGCTTAACTTGAAAGCGTATTCTTAAAGTTGCGCAGCAAAGGTAATGATGAAACAAAGCAAGTAAGAAGATTTGCAGTAATGTAAATGACAATAAGAAATGCAAACCAGAGATTACGCCGTTTTTAAAGTGGTTCGGTCAAGTGACCTACATCCACTTGCGAGGCCCCTCTTCGATGAGGCTTCCACCTTCCACTAGCAAATCTCTTGAAAGTGAAGGGTGAATACCCCTCTTACAACTTTTACAAGCGGTTCACTCTCTTACAGATTTTCAACAAGAAAGAAGGAGGTGAACTCTAGCAAATTGAAAACAAGACAAGCTAACACTTTTCTAAGGCTTTTCTCTCAAACACTTGTTGCTCAAAAAGTTGTTCTCTCAGCTGAGATTTTAGGGGTATTTATAGGCCTCAAGAGGATTCAAATTTGGGCTTCAAAATTTGAATTCTCTTTGGGTTCCCGCTGTTGGAGGTGCCACCGCCCAGCTAAGCGGTGCCACCGCCCAGGGCTCGGGTGCTGGGCGGTGCCACCGCCTACAGTGTTTTCAGCCCGACTACAGTGTTTTCAGCCACTAGTTGGGCTTCAATCTTGGCTCTCTAGTTCGCTGGTTTAGCTTAATTTTTAGCCTAAACCAACTCTGACTTTGGGCCCAGTTGGCCCATAACCAGGATATAGGATTATCTCTTAATCCTAATCCTAATTACAAGTGGACTACATAACCAAAACACATCCTAAGCAAATTTTCAACCGCGAACGTCGAGTCTTGTTCTGGCGAGCTTTCCGACGAACTTTCTGCTGACGGGCTTCTAGCAAGCTCCCGAACTTGTGATGACTTTAATGAGTAGCCGAGCCTTCTCGGTGATCTCCGTGAACCTCCGACGATCTCTTCGGCGAACTTCCGAAAATTCCGACAAGTTCCCGATTTCTTCTCGGTTGGTTCTGGCAGCATCTCCGACGATTCTTCGGACTCTTAAACGTCCATCGAACTTGACTCCGGTATTCTCGCTTTGTGTTTTCTGGTTATCGTAGTTAATCCTGCACACACAAGCAAACACTCTACTCCGATCTAGACAATTATTATAACGCAAATTGACATTCTGTTGCCCGGCACGTCATTGGTTGGCGCTTCATCCGATTCTTCGGTGCATCGTCCTCTCTTGCGGCTTGTTGCCCAATCGGCGGTTGACCTCCGCAACCCCGATATCCTTGGCGCAATTTCGCTCTCCTTGGCCCGATGCCCGACGCCCGACGCCCGAAGCCTTCTGCCATCCAATATCCTGACGTGATCTCCTCCGACGCAACGTCAATTCCTCCTGCGTTAATTGTCTAATCCTGATCGAGTAGACCTGTATCACTCAAAATGTAGTCAAACATTTAAATACAATCAATTAGTTTCATCATCAAAATCCGAGATTCAACATTTTCAACCGCTTCCTCAAAAGTTGTTGGATCTGAAATAAACAAAGCAAATTTTGAATTATAAATTTCTGTTAGTGATCTGAAATTTCTTAGAGGGATTTCATATGAGGAATTCGAATTTAAATTGCTATTGGGTGAGGTTGACAATTAACTTGTTGGAGTAGGATCTGTCATTTGATTGTACAGAGTGTTTAATTCTGTTGGAATCTGCATTTGTGTTCCACCTTTATTGACCTCCCAATTCCAACTTGCCCTTTTATCAAACATAATATTTTTGTTAATGATAACTTTACCACTAATAGGGTTATATAATTGATATGCTTTCGATTGTACAAAATAACCAATTAAGATACATTTTTCAGATTTTTCATGAAGCTTGTGATGATTTTGTGAATTCACCAAAGCATAAGCAATACAATAAAAAATTCTTAGATGTCTAACACTTGGTTTCATACCATACCATGTCTCAAAAGGAGTTTGATTCATAACAATTTTTATTGGTGAAATATTCAACAAATAAACTGCTGTTGCAACTGCTTCTGCCGAAAACTAATTTGGAAGATGTTTTCCTTTAAGCAAACTTCTTGACGTTTCAACGATAGTCTGATTCTTATGTTCAGCTACACCATTTTGCTCTGGTGTATATGGTGCTGTCAATTCTCTATTAATACCATTTTCTTCACAAAAATAACTAAAATCATTAGATAAAAATTCACCACCTTTATCTGTCCGAAGTGTCTTTATATATCTACCACTTTGTCTTTCTACAAGTGCCTTAAACTTTTGAAAATTATCAAATATTTTAGATTTCAGTTTCAGAAAATATACCCAACTCATGCGGCTATAATCATCAGTAAACAATAGAAAATATTGACTTCTACCAAATGATTTTATATTCATAGGTCCATATAAGTCAAACAATTAGATGCTCTCCATGCTTTTCCAATAGAAAATGGTTTTTTACTTTGTTTGCCATAAATGCATCCTTCACATACATCAAGTGTATTAATTTTAGGCAATCCAAAAATCATTACTTTTTGACTTAACAACCTTAAACCCTTAATGTTAAGATGTCCATATCTTAAATATCATAAACTAGACTCATTCTTTTAAGTTGCGACAAGCGCATGCCTCTCAATATTTGACACATCAAGTGAAAACATCTTGTTTTGCGTCATGCAAAAATTTACTATAATCAAACCAGATTTTTTATCTTTAATAGTGCATGAACCATCATCAAATATTACTAAATATTCATCATCTATCAATTGTCCAACACTCAACAAGTTATGTGATAAAGTAGGAACAAAGAAAACATTATCAAGGCATTTTATCTTCACTTGATTTGTCTTTACCTTAATTGTTCCTTTCCCTTCCACTTGGATTTGCTTGCTATCTCCAAGCAACTTACTATTTTCTTCTTTTTCCTCCACATAGCTTACTTGCTTTTCTCTTTTCCAACAATCTGCCTTCATATAACCAAACTTTTTATAATAGTGACATTAAATTCCACTCTTGTAATTTTTTTTATCATAATTTGATTGCATTTGTTCATCATGCCCATCAAAGTGTCATCTTCCTCTTATATTTCCTCTACCACGAAATCCTCCTCTGCCACGTCCTCTTCCTGCTGATTTTTTGTCTTCTTTTGAAGTAGAAGACTCTCTCTTAACCTAAATGCTTTTTCTTTACTTTTTTTAAGTGACTTGTTCAACCTTGCTTCATGTGCTTGTAAGGAACCTATTAGTTCATCAAATGAATATGTAGATAAATTTTTTGACTCCACAATTGCAGCAACAACATGATCAAATTTCTGAGTTAAACTTCTCAAAACTTTTACAACAATTATATAATCAGAAAGATGTTCATGAAAAGATTTTATTTGACTAACAATTTTAGTCATTCGAGAAAGAAAATCTTGCACTGATTCATTGATTTTCATAAATAAAATTTTAAAATCATGACGAAGGGTTTGAAGTTTTACCATAATCACCCTTGATGAGCCTTTAAATTACATAATCAAAACTTGGAGAACCGCCCAAAGCAATTCCCACAATTGCATAAAAGATCGACGGAGGGTTTGAAGTTTTAAACTTGCAGATTCTACAAGGGTATTAGAACCCTTGCAGATTCTAAACTTGGGGTTGATCTCTTTAGGGGATCGGCCTCCTTGGAACTCTATAGGGTTCCTCCTTTCAAGTTGCTGCTCAAAGGCTGCAGAAAAGATTCATCTATTGCTTATCAAAAGAGGAGGAATACATAGCTATTTATAGGGTTTCTAAACCCTAACTCCTAATAGGACTCCTACTTCTAACCAACTCCTAATAGGACTTCTACTCAAGACTCTTATTCCTTTACAACTCCTAATTCTTCTATAAGAAACAACCTCCTAACCGTAGCCAGCATCTTCACATCTTTAATAGGGGTCGGCTTAGGTAGGTTTTACATGAATATCCCTCTCAATTAGGACTCTCCTAGCTAGAGTCCTAACAGACCAGCCCTCTTCAAATCAGCCTTGTCCTCGAGGCTAACGATTCATGAATTTTGAGAATTTGATCTTCAAGTCGTCATAGTTCTCCCAAGTGGCATCTTCTGTTGGTAGGTTCACCCACTATATTAGCACTTTAGTAGTGGGTCATCGTCATCGAGTCACGATCCGTCGATTAATAATGGCACTTGGCTGGGTCTGGAGTTCTCCTTGGATAGTCATATTTGGTAGGTGGCTTTGGGCTGTCTCCAAGCACCTATTTACAACTTTTGTATGGCCGTCGATTTGTGGGTGATATGTCGTACTCCTTTTCAATTCAGTATCCTGCATATAGAATAACTTTGTCTAAAATTTGCTCGTGAAGATGCAAGTAGAATTTATTATAAGCATAATACGTCCCTTATAGTGTAATTCTTTTGAGTCCCAATTGTAATGAGCCATGGAGCTTGGTGCTTCCTCCAATTTTTTTATAATCTTACTAGTCTCTAAATCTTCTTGTCATTCCATCTTAATATTCTCAAGGAAGTCGTTGATCAAAAGTAAAACGGCCGAAACTTCAGCTTGCTCGGGGAGCTGCGTAAGCACATCTGCAAGAACATTCTCTTTCCCCTTTTTGTAAGTTATTTCATAATCAAATCCAAGAAGTTTTGTTACCCATTTTTAATGCTCAGGGGATGATATCTTTCGCTCCAAAAAGTACTTGAGGCTTTTATGGTCGGTTTTAATTTGAAATCGTCGATCAATCAAGTAGGGTCTCTACCTCGTTGCTGCACGCACAATAACGAGCATCTCCTTATCATATTTCTTTGGGTCTCTAGAAATAAAAGATTCTTTTTGACAAAAGTTGAAAAAGAAAAACTTCTTTCAAAATCTATCCAATTATGCTTAAATGAATAGGCAAAAACAACATGTTGGCGGATTTTCTTAATGTATATTAGAAGAAAATTATTGGAATTCATATCTATGATGGGATCTCCAAATATTAAAGACTGCTTATGGAATGTTCCGAACCCCACGGACATGATGGGACGTCTCGTGCCACAATCTATTTCATGGAGAGCTTTTCCATCAGTCGGCCGATGAGTCTGTCCTCGTGTTTCAAGCCTTCCGGCGAACATGTGGCTGTGCTTATTCCCTACTCTGTGGTGGACGATCAGCTCCACGACTTCAATACGGGAAGTCATCTGGAACTGCAGAAAGTGAGTTACAGCTGCTAGGCAGGGCTGTCACAAGTCTGAGTATATATTGGAACAAATATTACCCCTATCACATAGCATGACCACAAGATGCAGCTTAAGCAACTCTTGGATGGATAATGATATTTTGAATAATTTTATTAGCAATCCTAGATACTTTCTGGGTTGATTGTGGTTCTTCCATGGGTATGCACATTCTTTCAAGGGATTAGTATAGGGATATTCTTTCTAGATATGCTACGTCTTGGGACTGATAACCTTTCTTATGAAATATACACTTCAAGCTCAACAGAGACCAATATCTTTCCATCATTGATAGTATATGAGATAAAATGGTTAGAACTAAATATGCCGTGATTTTTCCTTGGAATATTCAAAATTATTATGGCAAAGCTAGAATCGGGTTTGTTTCTTCTCGCTCTTGAAAGTTTAAGAGGAGAGTTCACTAAATTTTTTGGTGATATTTCTATTGTTGATGTTTTCAAAGATAACTATATTTTAGATTCTCGTAGTCCATTCAAGCATGCTTTCAGCAATATACATGCTAGTGATAGATCTTTGGTGGTTCTAATCTCATTGTTAATCCATATATCACATGATCATTTTTAGTTTTAGAAGCTAGATAATAAGAGGGTTTGTTCTGCTAAGTCTGCCTATCATTTTCTTGCTTCTCAGTTGGAATGATTGATCCTAACATGGACTAGTTTTATTGTTTGTGGAAGCTTCCCGTGCTGCCTCAGGTTAAATTTTTTTGTTGGAAACTTTTGCACCGCCACCTCTCTTTGTCGATTGATCGTCTCAACTAAGAGTGTGCAGTAATGCTACTACTTGTCCCTTTTGTCAATCTAAAGCAGAAACCATTAATCACTTCTTTCTGTGCGTCTTTCCTATTAAATTATGGCAACTCTTTAAGTCTTAACTAGATATTCAATTTTTAATGAGGGGGTGCAGTGTCCCAATCCTGATGGCCAACCCTTGTGGGTTATAAATGATATTGGTCTTTGGTGAATATGGAGGGCTACGAATGATCTTGTTTTCAAACCCATTGCTTGTTCTGTTTACAAGATTTTTCATAAGATAGTAGAATTTGTTCTCTCTAATGACAAGGCCAAATCTTCTGATAGCATGGTGCATGAAATATGTCCATATCCTATTTGTTGGGTTAAATCTTTTGAAGGATGAGTGAAGATGAATCGTGATAGCTTTTCCAACAAGCTACATTGAGGGGATTAGAGTGATACTCGTGACCCATACTAGAAGTGATACTCAAGACCCAATTTTGGTTGGATGTAGGTACATTGCGGATCGTGATATCATATGTTGTGAAGCTGAGGCAATTCGGGTGGTTTTGATGGCTGCATCAGTGGATGTTCAAAAGATTTATAGTTAATTTGATTATATGTGTATTGTTTCTATGATACACTACAAACATAATATTTTCTGGATGAGGATTCTTGTGAATTGCATCATCAAAAGGGATGTGGATTTATGTAAATCTAATAGTGTGTATAAAGAATATCCTAATGAGCCACAAAAAAGCAATTAAAAATATTCTAGTACCCTTAATTTCATCTTATTCAATTTTGAACTTAACTAACAAATCGATCATCCCTCTTTGGGAGTATTCTATCTAAAGTTGTTTTGGCTTTGGAATCTTGATGATTAAGGTTTCATTTTGTGTAATTCTGCTTATTAATATTTGTATTGTCAGAAGGATGATTCTATGATGAATCCCCGGGGACAGTTGGCATAGGTTGTGAAAATTATCAATATTACCGAAGGTTAGTATACTTTTTTAGAGAGAAGTGTGGCCCTCTCAATTGGTCAATTTTTTGTGCTCTGATATGCACAACTCCTTTTGTAATTTTATGGTTTAGCTAATATAATTTTTTTTTTGGAGAAAAACAATCAGTCGTCCTAACTTATCCAAAATGTAGCTTGAATATATATGTTTCCGAATTGCAATTATCCCAAACTTAACTAATAAGTATCTTGATATCTGATGTAGGCATCTACAAACACACGTTGGCAAGACTGAAAAGAGTGAAAATTGCAAATAGCTAATATAATTTTGTAACACATACCAGCAACTTGCAAATTGCTTTGAACTACTGTTAAGCAAGGATTTCTGTTTTTGCATAGATAATACTGGCTTGAGCTTCCCAGGACTATTACAATACACGTTCATTTACAAAGGCTTACATATATTTCAGAATAAAGGATTCATAGAAGAAGCAAGCATAGTACAATACACGTTCATTTACAAAGGCTTACATATATTTCAAAATAAAGGATTCTTAGAAGAAGCAAGCATAGTACAACACACGTTCATTTACAAAGGCTTACATATATTTCAGAATAAAGGATTCATAGAAGAAGCAAGCAATCGTCATACAATCAAAGTGGAATAGGATGTACGAGTAACAAAGAGATATATTCCTTCGTCTTCGTAGAGGAGTTGGTGTATCCATCAATGTACTTATAAGTATTTTCTGATATTCGTGAATAATTAATAATCCTTTCAAGTAAAGCAATGGAGAATGTCGAATTGAGGCACTCTTCATTTATCTCCTTCCATGCATCGTCAACTAGACCTCGGAGTTTCTTACATGCCACATGCACATCTGTTCCGTACTCTTTCATGTAGCATTGGACTGTGGAGGCAACATGTTCCCTAGTTTGTTCCAACTGCAAATTTCATGAAAAAAGAGGACTAATGATCTACAAACTGAATTCTAAGGGATCCTTTCAGGATTTACATGTTCATATATTAAAACAAATTGATAGACTATTATCAATAATAAGGTGTAGATGAAGGGAATTTGGGAATCTACAGATGTGGAAGCTTACGAATGGGAATTTTTTTGTTTGTACTAGATTTCTTAATGTAAAATCTTATAAGTTCAGCGAAACTTTGATAATGCAATTGAGTGACACAAGAAATGCTTTATAGGTGATAAATACAAGGAATATTGAAGACAACCTTTGGAGATTACCTATTAAACCTCAATTATGGTCCATCTCATCTAATTGGAGAATGTATGTTTTTTTTTTATGTTATCATATTTCTACTATGAGAGATATCAGTGCAAAATTTACTATGAAAAATGTTTATATGATATCAAACACAGCAGATTATATTATGACTATACCTCATGTGAAGTAATGTCATTCATGATACGAACAATTATTGCAGAAGCTCGGACAATCTTTGGGAAACTAGTAATCCACTCAAATGCCTCCTTAGTTGCTATTTCTCCCATTCCAACAAAAGAAGCACATTCGAGCATAGGATATGCTGAACTTACGAGGGAAACATGTAGATGTTCTTCCAATGTTGGCACGTAATGTTGATCTCTCCATTTGGATTCCTCAAAATAAGCTTCAGATAAATCTTTCATCTGTACCCAAGTAAAACAAAACCATTCCTTAATATTTGTAATGCATGAGTAGCGTCTACAAATGGGACAATCTAAGTTCAATACTGTCGCATCTGAAATGCTTATTCTTTGTATTGGCCAATAGTGGATTCGTTTATTGCTTATGTAATGCTAATTAATAAAAGTGAAAATAAGAAGAACCTTATAATCTCATCACTCACCGCTTCCTTCAGATAGGTTATGCGATATTTTTCACCGGAAGCCAATAAATCTTCAAACTCTTCAAAGGTGTGGATTAGCTTTAGATAATAATCCTTCATATACTCTGGTAATTGATGAACAACCTTCGCATCCCACCTGCATATGTATTAGTTTCACCATCTTTAGAAAAATAAAACATAAACATACATGTTATTTTGCTATACACAATGACTAAAACTATTATGTGATATTATCAGTGGCACCATTTGTTATCATCTATTAAGCCATGATAGTAAAAGGTAATCTATCCATCGATATAAGATTTACGGACCTTTGAATTGCCTCAGTTAGTCGTTGACTCTCCTCCAATGTGCTATAGACATCATATATGTCGTCCAAAATTGAAATATGGGCAATCACCTTGGTCGTTATCACTCGTGCACGAGAATAATAGGGTTCAAAGTATATTGCCAGGATCCAGAAATAGCATTCCACCAATCGATCTCGAGCAAAACTGAGATTTTTTGAGGAGACTAAATCATTCCACCACCTTCAAGTCGTTCACAAATCAAAATGGCATTACATATCAATTAAAAGTTTGATGGGAGAAGGAACCAAGCTCAGCAATTAGCCTTCACTTGTTTACATTAGCAACATGATTGTATTTTTCTTTCTTTATAAAAATCCATAAGAAATATAGCTCCAGGGAATTCAAAAGTGAGGAAGAGCTTACATGGTGATGTTCTTAAGTTCCTCGCGATGAAGAGATTGCAGCAAATTGAAGTCCAACTTTGCAAGCTCCAGGATGGCATCATCTCGTGTGGCGTCCTCTTGGTATATAGATATGTAATCTCTTGCCAAGAGCCTTCTAATTCTCCTACAGAGAGGTGTCTCGAGGTCAAGAGACACTTGCGTTGTTAATGGTGGTTTAAGATCAGCTAATGCAGACACTAGGCTATTCCTCGTAAAAGAGATGGCTTCATCAAGAATGATCTCCCCATGAGTCCCAAGATAGGCTGCGTTGTACAAGCTTAACAGTCCTTTCACGTCACTCCCCAAGGTAGACATGAAACTCCCTCCCTCATCTTTGAACTTGTTAAAAACATCTACAGAAATACATAAGATTTTTTTGTTCTGAGGGGAAAACACATAAAGCCATATTATCAAAATTAATTTACCGTTTTAAGTGATTACGTGATAATCAATACAATGACTTTTGTGTGTGATTTTTATGTATATATATGTATGTATATATATATATATATACATATATATGTATGTATGTATATATATATATATACATATATATATATATATGTATATATATATATATATATGTATGTATGTATATATATATATATATATATATATATATGTATATATGTATGTATATATATATGTATGTATATATATATATGTATATATGTATATATATACATGTATATATGTACATACATATATACATGTATATACATATATATATACATATATATATATATATGTATATATGTATGTATATATATATATGTATATATGTATATATATACATATATATATACATATATATATGTATATATATACATATATGTATATATATATGTACATATATATATACATATATATACATATGTATATATACATATATATATATATACATATATGTATATATATATGTATATATATGTATATATATATATAGAACAAAGTACATCTTTTAATATAGTTGTTATAGGAGATCAAAACGTTTTGGGAAGTGTGAGGTCACCCATGTACAGAGAAGAAATTTCGTAGCAAAATGACCAGCTAATATTGTTAGAAGTCATCGGATTGATTGTTCAGTGACTTCTTTTTTGATGGGCTGATTAAGTTGTCTTCTTAAAACAAAAATCGTCCATCATTTCTAAATTACAAATTAAATTACTTTTGCAAACATAATTATAGATAAAACATACAAATACATCTACTCCAAGGAAACGTAAGAGCATATTACCAGGGGTCACATGATACCCTTCTTGTCTCAGCAGGCGAAACCGGAGAGCAGTATCGTAGAGACCATGATCGTTAAAATCGGCATCATGGACTCGTTTTAATGCTTCACTTATTTCTTTCTTGAAGTGATAACTCAAACCAAGAAGCTGAATTGAATCGACCAAGTCCATAGTTTGCAAGATGTCGGTAGTGTCTTTGAACATGCTTCTTACCTGCTCCATCAGTTCTTCGGCTCTCTCTTGCATCCTTGCATCGCACTCCTGCATCCACCATAGCATAGCAATTAATTGTTCAACCAACAAAACCGAAAGAAAGTAGCAAGCGCACATTTTTCATGTTAATGAAACATTAACACCATTCGTTCTCGGAGAGTTTCTTGCCTAAAACTTAGAACATAAGTGAGATATATGTGTATATACATGCCTGTGTACTGGGGGAGGACTCGGCCTGTAAGATAAAGTAATCACCCCAAACGGTGGGATGGTAGCTTGCAGACTTGCGAATCACCACTTCATCACCTGGAACGTGTGGCTGCGAAATCACGTTCTCCATTCTGATCTAGATGCAAGTGATGAGAGGATGGCGAGAGCCTGCAGCCTCGTGTAGCAATTTATAGAGTCTTGAATCTGGTTTGGTTTCGTAAGTGTCACGTTTCATGAGAAAGAAGATAACGAATGGGCCATCAGGGATTGTACGCTCCTTTTTGATTGGCTTATGTTTTAGCTTATCCATCATCTTTAATTGACGTCCGACAGACTATCTTGCAAGTGGTATGATTAGTTTTGAATCCAATAATATAGGAAAAAGACGAGATACAATTAGTTTTGCATCCATCATCCTTGCTCTCACTCTCATAAATCATGTATATAATCGTATATTAACTTAAGTTTTGTTACAAACTCTAAGTAGTGTCAAACTCATCATATCAGTCTACTCACTCTCAAACTATAAATAATATTATCTAAACTTTAGTTTAACTTTCAACATTTTTTCCATGTGTGTATTAATCGAACTCTTTTTTACTTTAAAGGGTTAAATTTCTTTCAAAACCTATCTACATATTCTTGTAGGAGCGATCCACTCATATGAGTTGGTTCATTTTGGGATGTTTCATCTTTATTCAATCATCAAACCTCCAGTTTGATTAATCGATGAAATAATTCTCGTTTTATAAAATAATTAATTAAAAAATAGCATGACATAACATAACGAAAAATTAAAACACAAAAGGGTTCATGCTAGAGAAGGTGTTTGGGACCAATTTTGAGCGTAAGACTGAGTGAGGAATTCAAAATCCTATCAAAGTAGATATTAAGTTCAATAGTTTCATTTTGATTTGTTGTTAAGATTAAGATATAACCGAGGAATCTATAGATTTTGTTGTTCGGAGTAATCAAGTTTCAGTAATAGAATTCTCAAATATTTTTCCCACATGTGGATGTGTGTGGTTGGTTGCACGGCATAGTACTAAAGCAGCAATTACTAATTTCAAAGAAGGCGCACGAGGGATCGTCTCTTTGATATAAATATGTCAACATACAAAAAAAAAGTTCACATGAGATTTTTAGATGAAAGGATTTGGAAGTTGATTGCCCACATGTCGATGCTCTCACGTGCTTGGCGAGGCCGACATGGGATAAACTTAAATCTATGAATTATTGGAATCTATAATGATATATTTATGCCATCATTACGAAACCCAAGGATGTATGACCTAAGCAATGCAGATTCAATAGGGTTTTTTTTCTTTCACCATTAGCAAACGGGATTTGATTTCATGGCCTTACTATTAATCGTCAGGTTTGTTATCAGCTAATCTGCTATGTACATATCATTCATTGCACGTTTTGGAGATTATCTAAATCTGGGTGTACGTACTATTAGATCATCTAAATCTGCTGCGTATATACTATTCATCGAATGTTTTGTTATCAGCTAATCTGATATCGTCAAGTGGTATAACATGATAAAGTAGTCTCCACACACGCTCGGATGAAAGGCTGCAGACTTGCGAACCACAACCTCCACACCTGGAGCAAGTGACTGCAATCCCATAGTCTCCATTTTTTACGTGGAAACTAAACCCGGGACGTGGCGAGAGCCTATTGCCATCTATAGGGTCAAGTTCTTTCATCGCAGAGTCTGAGGTCGTATTCCTCGTGGTGGTCCATGACTAACATATAAGGTTCTCTCTTGATGATGGTGGTCCATATGGTGGTCCATGACTAACTGTGATGGTTACGTGGAAGGGGACCGGTCTTGTGTTCCTCCTACTGGTCCATTAATAATGATGAAATAAATCTATCTCACTATATAACTCAATTGTGATTTAGCAATGAGATGGTAAGGAAAAAAGTGTTAGGGATGAAACTGAGCTTAACAACCTTCAGCCTTATGCGAAGGATAGCAATGCTAAAGACAATGCCATCTAGGAATCAGGGAGCGTATTTATAGCCGTTTACACAATTGACCATGTTAGCTGAAGCATTACAGTATTACAGTATCATGTGCTTTAATTGTAGTACAATAAATTTCTCAGCCACCCGTTTTCTTTAAAAACAATTACTATTCAGTATTAGAAATAAGAGTAAACATTTTACAAGAGTCTCAAGACATGTCGTATTTAAAAGAAGAAGATTGGGAATCAGTTCCCCCATATTAGAGTTGAGAAATTGGAAGTAATATTAGCATAAGATATAAAGCTAAACAAAACTGCAAGCAAAACATCACTGACAAATATAAGAAGTGAGATAATAATGCCTTTGATTTTGTATGTTTGCTCCGGGAAATAAAAGATCCAATAAAACTAGAGAACATTTGTTGTATAATGATGAAGAGATAGAAAGAAAGAGGCTCTCATTGTCTCACACCCCTCCTCCCTTTAAACCAAGGAGGGAAAATTTACCATTAATGAAGTAAGAGAAAGAAGGAGATAGGATACAAGCCTAGATCCAATCGCTGAATTTGGATGGAAATTTTCTTTTCCAAGGGGTAAGAATGATGCTTCCCAGGAGAATGTGTCAAAATCTTTTTTCCAAGTTAATCTTTAGGAGAACGAGAGGAGCCTTTCCTTAAGTCTATTGGCTAGAACTTAGATATTATTTTTGAATTATGATACAAAGGGTGAAGGGTCTATAATCTATGATCATGGTGGCATTGATACTTTTGGGAATGAGCAACATGTGGGTTTTCGGTAAAATGAAACAATCATTGTGAAAGCTACATAATACCTAATGAATCAGGACTTTTAATTCATTCTAGAACCCATGGTAAAATTAGACAATGAACCCGTTCGGTCCATTTGGTTGAGAGCAATAATAATCTCATCCAATGAGAATGGTTTAGCAAGGCTGATATTTGCTCCGTGATTATTTTGATGTAATAATGATGTCAACTATAATTGCTCCCTGATTATTTTGAGACATGATAAAGATATTTAATCGGACAACACATCATGTTCTTGATCAAAATATTATGGTTTGGTGACTAAAAAATAGCGTCATAACATTTTTGTGATGTCGCCGCTAAAAAATTTCCATTCTTTGATCATAAATTTCAAAATTTTTAAATCATTTTAGTATATATTAGACTATACAATCAATAATATTCTTTGTCTCAGAAGCTCGTGACAAGACTTAATTGGACCACTTTCAATGGATTGAACAGAGAATATTAAAAAAAAATAATCGAGAAATAACAAAGGAGAAAATTTAATTCATATTGAGGAATTAAATAAGGATTCGATTTTACTGATAAACTACCCCAAAGAGCCAATTCGAATGGATCCACCTCTTTTTAGTTCTTCAACAATGATCATCATAAAATTGCTAAAAGATTATGTTTTAAGAAAATTGTTTTAAAAAGCTTTGTCAAGAAACACACACATACATACAACTTTCAAGCCCTATAATAGTTTCTGTAATACCTCGGAAAATGCAAACGGCATGGCAGTATCTAACAACGTCAAAACTACCTTTAACCGGAGAGCAAGTAGATCTATCAGGTAAGCATTGTAACACTATCAAATCGGATAATGCATGTAGGCTTTTATTCATAAAGGCTTGATATCTAATCATATATAGGATTGACAGGAGTAATAAGTGTGGTAACACAATCAAATCGGAACAGGATGGACCAGCAACAATGAGATGTTTTCTTTCGTGCGTGTGTCGGAGTTGGTTTATGCATCAATGTTCTTGTATATACTTTTCATCATTCATGAAAAGTTGAGTATCCTTTCAAGTAAAGAAATGGGGAATGTGTTGGTTTTCTGTATAACTTTAAGAAAAAAAGGGAAAAAGATAGTAGAAGAAATGAAAATTGCTTTTGATTTATTCAAAAATATCTATTTATATTAATCAGTACAAAGGGTAGCATCAGTCAAGACAGCAGAATCAGTACAAAGGGTAGCATCAGTCAAGACAGCAGAATCAGAACATATCCAAATCTTGCTTAAGCCCTCCTGCTCTGTAAAATGTAGGGCTTCAAGAATTGCTAATCCTTACAATATTACAGTATTGTGTGCTTTACTTACAGCATAGTCAACTGCTCTAACCCATCTGTTGGTAGGTTGCTATCCAGTTAAAGAGTATTCCGGATATTAAAAAATATATTATTAACAAATTCTAGAAATTAAAAAAAAAATTTGAAAAAAGTTTTAAAAAGCAACTTCCTTGGAAAATTTGTCCAATTATACTTAAATAGTTAGGGAAAAAAAAATTGGATTTTACTTAATATATATTAGAAGAAAATTATTTGAATTCACATCTATCTCTCTCATAGTCACATATGAGATTGTGAGGAGGAGGTTTCATTTGATAGATCACATATCTATGATGGGACCTCCAAATATTAAAGAATGCTTGATGAAATGTCCCGACCACATGTATCTGATGGGACGTCTCGTACCACATCTATTTCATGGATAGCTTTCCATCAATCGGCCGACGAGTCTGTCCTCGTGTTTCCGGCGAACATGTGGCTGTGCTTATTCCCTTCTCTGTGGTGGATGATCAGCTCCACGACTTC
The DNA here is from genome assembly GCF_036884655.1 of Musa acuminata AAA Group. Lineage (NCBI taxonomy): Eukaryota > Viridiplantae > Streptophyta > Magnoliopsida > Zingiberales > Musaceae > Musa > Musa acuminata. The sequence goes on along the minus strand of NC_088333.1, from coordinate 36,383,402 downwards.
AATACGGGAAGTCATCTGGAACTGCAGCCTCACATGAGACGCATTAGCACCTAAGAAAGTGAGTTCCAGCTGCTAGGCAGGGCTGTTGCAACAGCGTTCCAAAAGGAAGAGTACCTCGTGAGTTCTCCCCCGAAAAAAAAATGCAAGATGGTAAGGGAAAAAGTGTTAAAAGTTGTTAGGGATGAAGCTGAACTCGACAACCTTCAACCTCATACGAAGGATAGAAATGTTAAAAGATAATCCCATCTAGGAAACTGACCATGTTAGCATAATCATATTTAGGGCTTTTTTAATATCCTTCTACTATTACAGCATCGTATGCTTTAATTGTAGTACAATCAACTTCTCTCCTCTATTGACATTTTTTTTTCCAAAAAGAAATATCAGTAGACTTCAACCTTTTTTGTATAGAAAATATACCAATATTATCCTTGTGTAATCATATGTAAATAATAAAAAATATTTAAACTAATTTCATATTGCATGCTCAAGATACCTATCTTCTCCTAAAGTATGATGATATTGATCTACCTTTCTATCGGCCCCTAAGGTTAAGGTAAATGTTCTTGATGCCTTAAGCTGAACCTCTCAAGATGTCCCAATAAGTAAGTTTTTTAATTTACTCTTTCAAATTATAATAGTTCATCGTATCATAGTGATAATCATGGTGGAAGCAATAGTACTTGGATTTATTCGTCCTCTCCAACGATGTCTTCAACGGTTAAGAGGCTTTGGAGATCTTTTTTTTTTATTTGTAAAAGATTTTGGTTCTAGTCATATTCAAATGAGTTAACTCAAAACTCAAGTGAGACAACTTATCACAGCATATCAGGGTGTCTAAAATGTTGTACAGTGACATCTAGGCGCGGAAGGTGATAGTATGCTCTATCGAGTCAATATTATTGTCAAAGGCCTCTAGTGATAAGAGATAAAAGTTCCTCATGGATGTTATGAGTGAATGAGGATCGACTAGAGATGAGATCGATCAAACTTTCCCATCTCAATTGATGAAACTCTCATGGCATCTTTTATAAGTATTGATCCATTTGCTATAGTTCAATCCTCATATAGTCATATCCATCAAGCCTATTAGTATAGTCATATCCATCAAGCCTATTAGAAGTCATGGTGTAGTAAATTTCACAATTAGGGAGCACAGTACTGCCTTGGTCGACTATTCTAATTATATATATATATATATATATATATATAAACTTAACTGCATTTGCTATAGGATTGATATGAAAAAATAAACCCACATTATAAACAAAAAATAAGAGGAACGTTTTATTTGCCAAATTTTATTATATATCTATATTAATTGCAATTAATTTATATCGATCGTAATTACTTAAAAAATACAAATCATGGATATAATATCTAACTAAGTCAACTATCTTCATGTCGAGTTAGCGTGGTAACATGATCATTGATAAAGACTTAGACAAGTATATGCATCAATATTTTTTTAGAAAAGTAAATAATAAAAGCAGAATTTGAACATTAAATGTTATAATAATTTATTAAGATCTTTACCAATTAAACTATATAATATCAAAAAAATTGACTATATAGTTTCCAAAAATGGATTATCCTTTCAAGCGAAGAAATACTGCACGGAGTTGGATTGAACCACTCCTAATATATATCCTTCCATGCTTCTGCTACCAATCCTTGCAACCTCTAACATTCAACATGTCCATCTATTCCGTACTCTTTCATCGTAGCATTGGATTATAGAGGCAACATGCTACCCATTTTACTAATACGGTACACTAACTATTTTTCATTCATCAGAAGTTGATGATAGGAGAACTCTAAAAGTCCATCAAGCCTTTCTTTTGTTTTCTGTTAATTTTAACATAATATTTTTATTATCGTTTTGATATGACTAATTATTCAAGCAGCTTCGAAGATCTTTGGGAAACCAGTAATCCACACTAATGAGAAGGGAGAGAAAACAAAAAATCAAAAGAGAAATTAAAAATTAACAAGTAAAGAATATACCACAATGTCACTGCCAATTTAACATGGTTCCACAACTCCAGCTACTTCTACAAAAGAAATTAAATTTTCACTATGTATAAAAAATCAATACAAAGAATCACTCTCTCGCTAGTTCACCTAAACTCAAATTTAAAATTCTTTATACATATTCTTATATAAATCTAAAGAGCTCTTCTTCGGATCTAGTTAGATGCATTGAAGAGAAACCTTAGGAGAACTCAGAGTATCTTTCATATTACAAAATATATTTCTGAAAAAAAAATTTAATTCAACTATTCTAAATATTTTGATTTATAATATAAATCCAAATCCTACTTCGATAAGGAGTTTAAACTTAATTAAGATTACTCATAAGTAGTCTAAACTTAGGATTTCCTAAATCTTAAGAGTGATAGTGAAATATATGTGTATTTGATTAAGAAAAACAACGAATAGAAAATAAAATTTAAAGTTTAAAAAATAAATATGAAGCCACGTAATTATTATATTTGATCATTATAAACAGTAAATAGAAGGAACGTTTTATTTGCAAATTTTTCTTATTTATTCTTGTCTTGGTTTTGACATAACTAACGCCTCTCTTCCTAGAGATTTTGCATTTTACCTAAATATTGATGGCCCATAAGCCCGACATTGGTTGATGTTGCATTGGCCTTTTCTATGTGAACCATAGGTTCTGTACATATGGATCAATTAATTTAGGCCCATAACCATCGTACACGTTGAAATTAATGGATCTAATTATTCTAATGTGCTAACGAATCCCATTGATGTAGTTATGATTTGAATGAACTGCGAATTTATATGTCTTAGGCCCGATATTAACTACCGTTTATTACAATTAGAACGTAATTACCGCCCTGCAAACAGCATGTTAGCCTTCGATTCTGCGATCCGATTCCCACCACCGACATCTCTCCACCTCTCATCTCGCTGCGTCTTTGCATCAGAGGTAACAACGGTCTCTGTTGAAACCCACGTTCAAAAGCTACCCCCAATCTGCGAACTAATCGCCACCACCAGGCGTTCGCACCCTTCCATTTCGCTACGCTTCTGCATCAGAGATGACACTGGGCTTACAGTTGGACCCCACCTAAAAGCTACCTCCAATCATACAGCAGGTGGATTTCAGGATAAGGCCGGATGTGTTGGAGAAATTTGTGGCTCTTCCATTTCCATCATCAATCACCCGTACGCGGAGATCGTACAACACCGGCCCATCACAGCTGGCAACGACGATTAACGAGTTCCTGCTCCCTTTTAAACCATGCTTAGGTCACCTAATTAGCAAGTAATTAAATCCCGAAATAATAGCAACAAACTCTTTTTTTATCATAAATAAATAGATACTGTTGTGTCGCCGGCTTTATCGAGATCGGTACCGCTCGCTTCCCGTTCGCTCTCCGTCGGGACGGATTTGCTTGGAGATTTGGGCGATTTTTTTTTTACCTCCAGATCTTCGATCCGCCCATTCGTTTGCTGGAATCGCCGGCCGCCGATCGTGAGAACCGGTGCTTGGATCTCTCGTGTCGGTGAGATCTTCTAGGATTCCTATTTGGTGGTCGAAGGCTGGTGATTTGATTGTTTTCAATCGGAGTTGTGGGCGATTGGATATTTGCATCGATTTGGTGGGCTGTAGGGAATAGTGCTTTTTTGGTTGGATCCTTTGGTTAGAGGATTTGGTACCCGATGACTCGGATTCCTTGTAATGTAGGTTTTTGGGACCTGGAATAACGAATTCTGGGGTGTTTAGATTGGCGGATTAGATAGTTCTGGTTGTATTTCGTCGCGGAGGTGAGTTGTAGGGGGATTACTGGCGATTTCCGGAAAGAGAAGGAGGATTTTCTTTTATAACTTCAGTGATTAGGAGAATTCTTTTCTGAGTTTATTATTCTGGGTCAATTTGGCTTGGATCTTCAACTATGGAGCACTTGGTGGCCGGAAAATTTAAGCTTGGCAAAAAGATTGGTAGTGGTTCTTTTGGAGAGCTTTATCTCGGTATGTTATTTTCTTGGATATGTGTGCATCATTTATAAATTCCTTTCATGCCTTGCCTTCTACTTATGCTCACCCCATATTTCTTGGTTTATTTGATTCAGGTGTCAACATACAAAGCGGAGAGGAAGTGGCGGTAAAGCTTGTATGTATCATTGCTTAGCTTGAATTCAAAACATTCAAAATTTTAAATCTAGACATATGTGGCTATTTTTTTTTTTTAACTTGAATTTGAATCGATGATAACACTAATTTTTTTATGTGAGAAGTTACAAAGGTTTCCACGTATGACTTCTACCCTAGGTTTACATTGGCAAGTTTACCAGTTGAAACCATGTTACAGTCTATTAAATTAAGGTGTGAAGGTGGCACAATGCCTGCAACAAACGTATACATTGTTGCATAATATTTGAAACTTTTACATCCTCCATGATATTAAGCCCATTGATCTTGGATGTTACGTATTAGGTCCCATCTCCAAAAATCTAATGAGTGAAATGGTTGCTTGTTCAGTAATCAATGGAGATCAGTTTAATGTGAATTTTGTTCCTTGGTGTGTAATATGTGTTTGCAGGTTTAGCTTTTAGGAAGTTTTTAAACTTGCACCGACCACTCTGTTTTGTTTCTGAAAGTACATTAAAATTTTCTAGTTTGCTTCAGTACTGTATTCATTTGTGATTCTGATGATCTTGATCATAGTCTTGTACTTTAGTTTTGTCTTTATAGCAATCTACTTTTGCTATTCTATTTAATAGCACATGAGATCTGAAAATTTACCATTTATGCTTTAATATTGGCAGGAGTCTGTGAAGGCAAAGCATCCTCAACTTCATTATGAGTCAAAGTTGTATATTCATCTCCAAGGAGGAAGTAAGTTGTTAATCTATAATTATGATTCATCTTGTTTGATTGGACAATGCCATTGATGATTTTATTTTTGTGTTTTAATCAAGCTGGAATTCCCCATCTAAAGTGGTTTGGTGTGGAAGGAGAATACAATGTCATGGTCATTGATCTTCTTGGGCCTAGCCTTGAAGACTTGTTCAACTACTGTAACCGGAGGTTTTCACTGAAATCAGTGCTAATGCTTGCTGATCAATTAGTATGTGCACCACGTTGTTACCTGTCTGCTGTAGCTCTAACCTTTCTAACGTCTAATTTTTTATACTTTTCTTATGGGACTTTCTAGCAATGCCATAATACCTGTGTTTTTTATCTTGTTAAAGATTAACCGAGTTGAGTATATGCACTCAAAGGGGTTTCTGCACCGTGATATAAAGCCAGATAACTTTCTTATGGGCCTTGGTCGTAAAGCAAATCAGGTGTGTTATTGAATTACTGGAAACTTCAGTTACTAATTGCCCTTCAGACTGATAGATTGATGGCTTAGTTCTAGGAATATGTGATGATAGTTCTTTTGGACTTCAAATCATACTATGATGTTTTATTTTCTTGTTAGGTGTTGAATTTGTTCATGCAATATGGCAATGCAACTTGTGCTTACCTAAAAGTTATATTACACGCTTCTGAAGGTTAGGATAGAACATTTTTACCAAAGATATTGGCAATTGATTGACCAGTGGTTTCCTCACTATGCTCAATATGGTGCATACAAAAATATGGAATGTCAGTTATACCATACAATCCAACTTGATATTAGGCAAGTTATGAAGATCGAGGAAAACAATCTCCAATTACTGTACAGATTGTAGTTGTACCATCATCTTATATGGCATTTAACCATTCACTTGATTATTTATATCTAGTACTTCCCTAACCAGGTATACAGTCAGAACACACAGGTAAAGATTTTCTTAACAACTCACTTGGAGTGAATAGTTCTTTAGTTTTAGGTATCTGAATGACGAAGCACTTATTTAGCATATATAATTTGTTTTATTTAAAAAATCTTTAGCATATTCCATTGATCTGTGTCCTAATTTGCTGCAACCTGGATGTTCCTGATGAGCACATTTATTACTAATCTTTGGTTGGTTGTTTTTTCATCGGAGTCCAGGGGTTGGGTCTGTGATGGTTGGCAAAATGATGATGATGGATTTGATGATGAACACAGATGCTCAGTAGCATCATCCTCCATAGGATTGTATCCCTTAGTGTATTGCTCAACAGCAATTCCTTTCTTCTCACCTTGTTCTAGTGATCCACTGTGAATCGGAGAGGTCCTATATCATTTCCAACCAACAGGCTTGATTCCCAGACATTTATTCTCTTGCATCTACTAATGGATAGAGAAAAAGGAACTGCGATATAGTGGAGATCATTATTCCAATAAGCATCCATAGTCGATGCTGTAGTTGGTTATGTTTGTTAGGTGCTATGCTTATATATAGCTTCGCTATAAGGCAGATTATGTTTATAGTATCTGATATTTCAGGCTATTGGTTGTTCCTAAAACTGATCACAGTCTGGCAAGGCTTTGGTCAACAACAACACAAAAGGTCTGAGTAGTGGGTATTTGGACTTTGGCATGGGGGCATTATCAGGGATCTTTTAATGCCAGTGTGGCAATAGTATAGAGGTGCAGGGATCTGTTTTAGTTTGTCTCAAGTTGAAATTACAGCAACCACATCAATCATTTATGTAGAGATTGAGAAACCAGATTATGAAATAATGGCTTTAGTCATGTACTCCCAGCGTTTTATGCTGTGTTCTTTGTCTTCTTCATTCTGTTTTCTTGTTTGACATTTGTTATTTACTCTCAGGTTTATATCATTGACTATGGCCTTGCAAAGAAATATAGGGATCTTCAAACTCATAAGCACATACCGTACAGGTAATTATATCTTAGTCCTGACATGTTAATATAAAAGCTTTACCAGCCTGCAAAGAACTCATGCCTACTTATGGTAGTTTTTTAATTAACTGTTGCTGTAGTGAAAATAAGGCTAATTTCAGGATAGCATTTTAAATAAGAGAACCTTGAAAACTATTTTTTTTCCCTTTCGTAATTGATCTTTTTGTTACCACTTACTCATGAAATGAAAAGGATTTTATATGATCTAAAATATGCATCTCTCTTATCATTCAGTTTTTAACCTCAAGATGCAAACCCATAAAGGAAAGATAAAAGGGAAAATTGGAAAGAGAGTAATTAAGATTAGTTTAAATTCTTCTAAGTTTGTTACTGATCTTAAGTAAATACTGTGAACAAGAATGAAGTGCTGATGAGTCATGAATATGGGACTGCTGAATTATTTAAGTCAAGAGTCAGTGATGAATTTGGATCTGCATTTTGTATGGAATTTAATTTTGGAAGGAAACAATATGCTGTAGGAGACAATAGAAGTTGGAAAGCATAACACAGAGAAAATTTTGGCTATTAATAATTAAATTGACAGAATATTTTAAAGGCAGAGTAGTTCTTCAAAGTTCAGACCTTTGACGTTTCTATCTTTCTATAACCAATTTGCTAAGGTGGTTAATTTGGTTCTCTCTATCTTGCCCTTGTTTTATTTCTTGTTTTCTTCTGCCAAATGTGTTCGATATCATTTACAACTTCTAAAATGGGATTCTTATGCATATTCAGGAGTTGAGTTTTTGAGTCCTTGCGTTCCATATCTTTATGGACACATGTAATGTTCTTTAGCAATTGGTTATTGCTTATTAATTATGTAAGATGTTATGATCTTTACAGGGAGAATAAGAACCTAACGGGAACAGCACGTTATGCAAGTGTTAATACACATCTTGGGGTTGGTGAGTTTCTTCCACCTAATTTCACATATCATACATCTTGTGCTAACTCATATTGACATTTTCATTTCTACATGCAGAGCAAAGCCGACGAGATGATTTAGAATCTCTTGGCTATGTTCTTATGTATTTTTTAAGAGGAAGGTTAGCATCAATTTGTTGTGCTGTCAGTTACTTTCATTTATAGAATTTGATGACACTTAACATAATATGTCTGATGGTCATTCTTTGCCTCAGCCTTCCTTGGCAAGGGCTTAAAGCTGGCAATAAAAAGCAGAAGTATGATAGAATTAGTGAAAAGAAAATGCTTACTCCTGTAGAGGTAACTCGGAATCTTCTTTTTATCTGTTTGATGAAGAACTTGATTATCCAGCATCTTCTATATTTTATTCGCACAATAAGGAATACGAATGAGAAAACTTTTGGACCATCTTTTTTTGTGAATCAGGCACTTTGCAAGTCATATCCATCAGAATTTGTATCATACTTCCATTACTGTCGATCATTGCGATTTGAGGACAAGCCAGATTATTCATACTTGAAGAGACTTTTCCGTGACCTATTTATTCGAGAAGGTAGATCCAATATTATATTTTCTGGCCATTTTTACACATGTATATTTTTAGTTAAATTTTTACTAAGCATCTGGTTTAAGCTTTCAGCCACTTCAAGTCTTATCCACCTAATCCACCTCTCAATGTGTTATTCACAGGGTATCAGTTTGACTATGTTTTTGACTGGACCATATTGAAGTATCCTCAAATTGTTGCTAATCCTCGAGTACGAGTATGCATTCAAGAACCCATAATGCTGTAATTCTCTTTCATCATTTTCACTGTCTCCATATTCCAATTTGTGTTCTCCTGCAGCAATCGAGTGATAGAATAAGTGGAGCTATTGGTCCGTCTTTTGGTAGGTCAGAAAGAACTTCAGGTCTGTTTCTGTTCTGAAGGTCAAATGTAAGCATAAACATAGTCTGCCCTGCTCAATTATTTATGGTCTTAATTGGTTGGGCCAGAGATTCGCGATAGATTCTCAGGTGCAGTTGAAGCATTTGCCAGGAGAAATGCATCAGGTTCTGGCCATCATGGTGACCATTCCAAGCACAAAAGTCCTGACAATGCACTTATATCATCCAACAAAACTGTAATTCTCTCTCCCTGTTTATTTCTGAGGGGAACCTTCAATGTTGCAAGAAAGTTGTAATAGCCATCTCCCTTGTAGTTCTACTGTAAGCTGACATGTCGGCTGCCATAACAGTGTTTTTTCTTGTAATTTTAGGTTGATTCAGATAACAGCCGTCCGACATCTCACCATGGGAGTACATCAAAGAGAGCTGTCTTGTCAAGCAGCAGGCAAGGCTCTACCGAACATAGTGAGCCTCGGCCTAGCAGAACAAGCAGAATTTTATCCAGCAGCAGCCAGCCAGCCAGTGGTCAAAGAGTTAAGCAGCCTGTGGTAGATTCTAGGTCATCATCCATCTCCAGAGCTGCAGTTAGAGGAACCCATAGTGAATCCCTTCTTCGGAGTCTCGATCTCCTCTCTCTTGGTGCTGAGAAAAGGAAGTAAAGGAAAAAGCTAGAGATGCTGCTGGTCTTGGAGGGATAAAGTGTTGCTTAAACCCTCCTCAACTATCATTTCCTACGTTCATGATGCAGTGTCCATATTATCTTTTGTTTGATGGCCATAAGATGTAATATAAAGCCAAACCTTCCAATTGAGACATTCAATAATCATATCAAATCTCTGTGATACCTGCTTTGGGCAATAGACAGCCCCAGAGCAAGTCAGTTGTTTGTTGGTTCCCCGAGAAGATCACACATTCATTCATCTGAGACATTAGAAATCAACTTCAGTCTCTCTTCATGTTGTGATCACACAATATTCCTGTCTCCTCTCTGTTACATTCTGTACTAGAAGGTTAAAGCAACGAGGGGCAACTGTTATATCACCCCTTTCTTTATCATTGAAGTTTTGTCTCCAAACAATCTGCATGTTGTCCTGCACTATACCAATGTGTCTGCAATAGATGTACGGCTTTTGTGTGTTGATCTACATGCATCAAGAGAACATGGCACCGGATTTATGTGAAGCTCATATCTTGTGGCTTCATCCTTGTCCTCGGTTTGGCTCAAGGGTAACCTTCACTCACCTTATGTACCCAGAGAAGTTGAAACTATAAGAGACTAGTGAAAATTATATGTTATATCCGGAAAAACAATACACATCAAAATATATCCATAATTTAATGTGTCCACTAATGTACCAGCTATCATTCGCTCAAAAGGTTCAAGGTCAAATAATACGTTTTATCTTTTCCACATTAGTATACAAATTTGGAGAGCCATGTATATGGTGGAGAGAGAGAGAGAGAGAGAGAGAGAGAGAGAGAGAGACTCAGGCCAAAGTTCTCTACGTAACAAAAGATCTGAGAAAAAGAACCTCTTGTACAATCTTTTTCACAAGATAGTCCAACAATTGGTGTCCATTAAGAAACTAAAACTGATAGGAGCACATAGGTGTGTCAAGATGGGCATTGAATGAAGTGTGCAAGCAACCTCAAGCTCAGGATGCATTCTGTTTCTGGAGCTTGCAGGTTCCTGCACCGATAGTGCCACCTATCTGAACAAGGTCATACCATAAAAGGATCATCTGACTACATACTATGAATTAAATGACGACAGAGGAGCTTTCGATTTGTTTACCGGACACGTTTCGTGACCTACTGGTGAGAAGACGCATGAGAGGCCAAACACAGAGCAAGTCTGGCACATCCATGAAGAGTTTACAGATCTAAAGACCAGGTAACGGAGCTAATGACCAACCAGCTAAAAAAAGGAAGTAGAACCTCGAGCACCTTATAGACATAATTGAGGCAACTCAAATCGAGGAAACACTCGGAAAGCCAAGCCGCAGTCGGCAAAGAATTGCAGAAAGAAATAAAAACTTGATGCAGGATGTAATTTACAGCCATAAAAGGAACAAGATGCAGGATGTAATTTACAGCATTGGAATAAATATAGTTTACGATACATATATTAGCGAAGTGGATCCGTGGCGCAATGGTAGCGCGTCTGACTCCAGATCAGAAGGTTGCGTGTTCGATTCACGTCGGGTTCAATCCCCAAAAATTTTAGTTTTTCAGTGATAGTATTTTTGTTTTTTGGCCGTCCGATGCCAATCAAACGATAAAGATAACGCACTCCGATTAGCCACAAAGTAAGTGTGGGTCCCAACCGCCTCTCTCGATTAGAAAGATCTGAAGCCTGCAGACCTGTCTTGGCTCTGCAGCAGCATAGAGACCTACCTGTTAGAATCACACTGCTACTTCCTTAAATCTGTTTGCACGGCTAAGATTATTACTGTTATCTGTTCATATCTTCTGAGAACTCTATTAGAATCTCCCACCTCCTCCTCCTCCTCCGCTTTCCGCACCTTATCTCCATCCAAAAGTTTTCTTTCATCCGCTGAAGAAGAATACTCAGCGCCGGTGATATTGTTTTCTAAGGTGATAGATTACATGAATGGTTGCCGCATTTATCTTTGATCCCCTCCTTTCCTCGTCGTTGATGCCATTCTTTTAACATTGATCCCCTTAATTGCCTCGTCCTTCATCTTAGAGTGTCAACATCATCGTTGGATCTTTGGTTTTGTGGAGTTCCGAACCAAAGACATACTACTATTGATGTTGCTTAGCTTCTTGGAGTTTTAGCTTTGGAACTTTGATCCGATCCGATCTGATCTGTGGTCATACGGCCAGTATCGGATCGGGTCTGGTAGGTGGTACAGACCCGACCCGATCTTATGTCCTCGACGCCTCCATACTCCACACCCCCATCGGCGGCTGTTCTTCCTCGTGTTGATTTATCTCCCAACTGAGTCTCCACTTTTGAGCCTTCATCCATCTATTTACCTTTGCAGGAAGAAGAGGGAAGAGGAAGAATAAAGGCTGTGTCTTGCCTGTGATCCTTGGCCCCTGCTCCTTCAGCCCTTTGAATAGTTTCAGACATTTCTGGACGCTTAGTATGATCATTTTCTTGATAATTTCTTCGTAAAGCCTTCGATCATTCAGGTTCTCGCTATGATCATCGGGTTCCCTGTAATTGTTTCTCCTTCAGCACGATGTTGTTGGTGATTTATTTTTTCCCCGCTTTGTTGGCGTCTGGGATTCTCTGTTTTTCTCACCTCTGTATTGGAGATTATTTTATGCGGTTTTTCAGTTTGTCGATTTTTTGGTTGGAATATAGGAATTGATGGCGACTCATTAACGGATTCAGAAAAAGACAGCTTTTTTTAAGCAGGAGTAATCAATTTGGAAAATGGATTAGAAAGTCCAGGAGAGGAATCCGATGTGGAACCCTTGGCTACACCTCTCACAAGCTGTAATCAGATCAGATTCCTCGGAAGTTAAATGAGGATGTTTTAGATCGTCGGGCAAATGATCTTGTTCTTAATGAGACTGGCCGATTACAATAAAAGATTGCCTTTTTCTTTTTTGATTCTTGTTCCTGTTAAGATAAGCTCTCTTCTCCTCTTTAGAGTCTTTTATCGAGAGATGTTTCTGTCATTTAGAATGTTAACGATTGACAAAAATAAGAAAAACCTTGAGATCTTGAAATCAAATCATTAGTTACATATGCTGTATTTTGTTAAAATCATGACTCTGAAAGTTTATTTTTTAATATATATTCGTATGTTTAGCATTTTTTATGAAATATGTGGTCCGATCGATCTTGATCCAAACAAAATATGAAATACATTTCATATATTTGTTTTATTTGGGATTTTAGTTGGCTTTTTGGTAGAATTGGACCAGTTGGTAGCGTGCGATTTGGTCACCAAAATGGTCGCTTTTCAAGCAACCGGCAATGACCTTCATTTTTGAGTCGGGTCTTATTGGAAGAGGGTAAGTGGGGTTCCTTCTCGTCTCCCCTTCTAATGGCATAGGCACCCTTAGGGCTTTTCTTTCTGACGATTTACTGTCGGTTTTCGATTTATTTTTGGTTCTTGGCCTCTTTCTGTGCTGCTGCTACACTGATTATGGTCAAAATCTTGGAAAAGACAGCTTATTTGGAAATAAATCAGAAAAAGAATTTGGCTAAATCTTGGACTTGCATCTGATTTTGTCTTCTTTGTTCTTCCTTCTGAAATGAATCTTTGATTATCTCGGATTGTTAAAAAAATCTTTTATTTGTTTTCATTTCTTCTTGTTTTTATGCTTAGAATTGGGAGACGTGTGTTGACTGCCCATTTTTGGATACATCTGAGTTGTTCCGAACATCTTATTTTCAGGAAGATTTAACCTTGTACTGATGTATTCTCCTTGGTTTCGTTGGATCTTGGTTTGGTCCCATGCATGGCATTCTTGTTGTTGCCTTCTACCAGTGAGGTTGGTGGGATGCAGTTTTCCTGTCCATATTGGATCAAGTATTGGTAGATGGGAAGCAGAACCGATTTAATCCAATGTAATTCTCGGTTGAATGAGCTCTTCCGGTACTTATCAGATTGGGTCTAGGAAGTATGTGCAGACCTGATTTAATCCAATATCATCAGCACCTATGTATCTTGAGCGGCTGTTCTTCCAATTTTGTATATGAACTAATAGAAGATGAGGAAGAACAAAAACGAGATTGTGCTTATAATTCTCGGCCACGGTCCTGTTGAATTGTTTCAGACATACCACATGAAGTTGTTGCTACGGTCATAGTGGGCTACCTATTTTTCTGACCCTTTGGTCAAAGTATTTTTAGCTTCCATTTCCTTTTTCAAACTAACTATTTTGGTTTAAGTATGGTGGTGCTTTTGCTTTGTTTATTCAGAAATTGATGGTCACTCATATATCAATTCAAATTGGAAATAGTTTCTCTTTGACCTAGACTAATGGATTCGAAAAGTGGAACGGAAACTCCTCAGGAATCTGGTGTGGAATCCTTCTTCAACTCAGCTCCACCTCTCAAAGATCGTGATCAAATTTCTCAGAAGTTAGAAGACTTCATCACTAAGATTTCTATATCATCAGGCAAATGATCATGTTCTTATCATATCTATCTTCGTTATGATAAAAAATTGCTTTTCCTTTGGTGTTCTTGTTTTCTTTTTGGTTCTTGAGTATGTGTTAAACTGGAATTTTCTAAATTTTGGGGTTTCTCTTTTTCTTTTGGTATCTTTCAGAAAGTGGGAAACCTATTAGGGTTGTTTGTGTGACTTCTGGGGGAACAACTGTTCCTTTGGAGCAGCGATGTGTCCGTTACATTGATAATTTCAGTTCGGGTAACAGGGGAGCTGCATCTACAGAGTATGGTTGACTTTTTCTGTCTAATTGTATATGTTTTCTGAGCTTTTCTAGGAAAGTTATGTATTTGAACAGTTATCACGTTGTAGGTACTTTGTGAAGGCTAGATATGCAGTTATCTTTGTCCATCGTCGGTAAATATTCTTCTTTTCCTTATTGTATTCTGGATGATCTTTTCAATATTTGTTGCTAAACACTAGTTGTCTGTGATTTCAGGGGAAGCTGCCAACCATACTGCAGATATCTTCCACAGGATTCATTTCTTGATTTTTTTGATATAGCAGAGAACTCAACTATCAAAGGTTTGTGTATCTACTTCCCAACTGTTGCGTAAGCTGGATAACTTGACTCTTTGGCTTACATGTTGTTGCTGTCCTATGTGGCCATTGAGATTCATTCCTGTTAATTTTTGGAGTATGATAACAATGTGAACTGACTTGTGTATTGGGGCAACCCTATACCCGTAATTACAACTGAACTTTTCATGGTCCACAGAATTTTCAATAATTGCATGGAAGCTGAGAGTTGTGAAATTTAACTGGGACTTGGGAGTACAAGCATGGTTGTGGTATGATACTTGGGTATCATTTGGTTGTTGTCTGATACTGGGTTAACATAGTTTATTTGGAAAAGAAAAGAAGTTAGCAACTCTGCTTTTTTTCTTATTTTTTTTCTGGGCTGTTTGTCTCCACATCTTTGTGGGATACTCATTGATTAATTTAACATAATCCACTTTTATGCTTGATATAATATTGTTACTCTCTGTCCATATTTTTCTAAATTCTTCAAGATGCCCGTTCCATGTATAGATTCAATAGCACATATTTCTTACTAGATCTCATTGTCAGTGTGTGAGCCACATGGTACGGTGGTCAAGGGAGCAATTAGGGACTATCGAAAGGTATAGAGCTGGTCTGATCTGTATACTATGTATCAAAAACTATAAGCAAATTTAGTATCTCATAATTATACTAATCTGTCACCAAAGTAAATAATAACCAATGCAGAGTTTATCTTTTGCAGGCAGTTGAAGAAGGCTTCTTGCTGAAACTTCCATTCACCACAATTTTTGAATATCTTCAGGTTGTTGAGATCTTCACAGTGCTATATGTTTTCTGCAAAAGAAAGTGTGTATTACAAGTCTGTGATGCCCAGAATTTAGAATTCTGTAGATATATATTCTCTCCTAGTTATACCAAGTAAAGATACGAGCTAAATGATTTTTCCAAATTGGTTTTAGATACGTATCTTCTGCTGATGTCTGATTGTGCTCTCTCTCTATATATTGTTAAGCCAATTATTGCACTAGATATTGTCAAAACTAGATATCTTATTTGGTTGCAATAATATTGATTTTGTTAATTTATAAAATTCAGCTGTACTGTACCTCTCAACCAACTCTAGATGTCATTTTCTTTGTTACATTTTTTAATCTTGAACAAATAAATAACTTCAATGAATTATGCTGAAAATTTCTATGGTAGTTTGGAATTCAGGGAACATTTATATTTTAAACCTTATATTTTTCACATGATAAGTGAGAGGATCTTTTTTCCCTTGCATATTGTCAGAGCTGCTGTTCCCTTTTGCATGCAAATTAAAGAATAATCAGTAATTTGTACTCTGAATGTATACACACCAGTGTTTTATTTTAAGAATGAATTGTTGAATGCAATTCATCTTTGAGTGGCCTAACTCCACATACTTAAAGATCAACAAAGGTCATGGTGTTATTGGATGAAAATCAAAGTAATCTAGGTTTCAACAAATTGGTGGTCTTGGATGGAAGAGACAGTAGCAAGGCTGTCACTTCGATATGTATATCAAATATCCAGTCTATGTTGTTGCTTACATGGGTAAGAAAAAAGTTCCGGAGAACTAATTATCCAGCCATAGTCATCCTTTTATATTTCATGATTGCGTGCCGACTGATTCTGATATATTGGATCAGTTTAGTGTACATGTGTGAATAAATTTATTAATTTAGAAACATTATGGAATTTATGCATAATCTTTCTCTACAGTTGTTGAGTAGTCCTATTTGCATTTTATGAACAAATTACTAATGTCTTTTCTATGAACAGATTTTACAGATGGTGGCTACATCAATGAGATGTCTTAAGTCACATGGGATGTTTTATCTTGCTGCTGCAGTATCGGACTTTTATGTTCCTTGGGAAAACATGGTAAGAATATAAAAATACTTGATCTGCTCCAAGCTGATCAACTAGTTTAGTTAGTTTCACTAGGAAATAATTTGGTTCATACTTTAGAAGTCACATCAAATATTTGTTAAAATAAGGTCATATTGATATCTTTTAAGTAATAGTTCTGAATGTGACATCATAACCTACTCATGACGTCTTATGCAATTACCTCCAGGAAGACACATCTTGAATCAATCTTTGTGTGTATGCTTATATTTTTGTTATTATTATTCAACAGGCAAAACATAAGATCCAATCTGCAGAAGGTCCTCTGGATATGCGACTCAACCAGGTGCCTAAAATGCTTTTGGTGCTGCGAAAAGACTGGGCTCCTGCAGCATTTTGCATTTCATTCAAGGTTAGTCCATTTATTCATGCTACAACACAGAAACAACTCTGGCAACTTGAGTCCGACTTCTGTGAGTCCAATCTAGAATTTTCTTTGAGGTTAATAGAAGTAGAACATGCTTAAAAGAGACATCTGTTGTCTGCATGCTATACTGGCTAATGAACTTCATTAATTGACTAAGGTGGTGATAGACCCACATTGTTTCCTCTCATGCATATATGATCTGTTTCTGTTGAACTTTATGTTCTCTGTGATTTCCATGTTACCATAATTACTTAATGGAAGCAAATTCAGTGTATTTTCAGTGTCATTTCCAATTTGTACAGATTATGTGATTGAATGAAAGCGGCTTTATAGAAATAACAATTAGAGAGGATTTACATTATAGCTAGCCCTATAATGATGTTATTAGTTACTTTGGTCTGGACCATGATTTTGATTATAAGATACATTGGTTTGTTAAGTTGCACATCTTGTTTGATTTAGTGTACTCTTGTCATTTTTGTCACACAAGACTTACTTTTACCGGAAAACAGTTGGAGACAGATCCAGATATTCTGCTTCAGAAAGCTGACATGGCAATGCGGAAGTATGGCATGCACGTTGTTGTAGCAAATGAACTGGCGACTTACAAAAGGGAAGTCTCCGTAGTTACAAGTGGAGAAAAAACTAGAGTTTGTAGTCATGGACAGGATCATGACTTGGAGGAGGAACTCATCGATATCCTGGTGGCGAGGCATACTGAGCACATCAAGAAGTCCTCTGGAATAGATGTAAACGAAGCCCTGTAACATATCATTTAGTGATTACAAGGTGTCCATTGAGACCTTGTTAAGATCAATGCTCACAGATCAGCAAGACAGCTTTTTGAATGAGTGCCCTTTTTTATCTAACAAAGGCCCAATTTAATCCTCTTGATCATTCCGTGGTTTGTAACTTGTGTGAGTGCTTTGTTGAAGAACATGTTGTGGAGCAGTATTTGCTAATGACAGGAAGAGTTCTCTTTTGACATGAGATTCCTTTCTCTTCAAGCCATATGTTAGATCTCCAAATTTGTAAACCTATGACAATCTACATTTTAATAAATAAGCAACTTCCTTGCCCTTTTCGTTTCTTTTCTTCTTTCCCTGAAGCATAGGTTTAGATTTCCAGTTTTCGTGCTAAACCCTATTACAGCTCCAAGATTTTTGTTTGTAAGTCTCATCTAGATAAATGAACCAGAGAGGTATCACAAGTAACCAATGCAACTGCAAGACAAGAACCTAACATACAAATCCACTTTCCAGTTCTGCAGAGAAATAGTAGTGCAAAACTTGCAATAATTCTTGGTTGATTGTCTGCAAAGCTATATAAGACAACCTCATGCATAATATATAGACTTTACATCAGGCATTGCGGGTCATTGCCAAACTACATGACATGCAATTATCTGTCCATTTCTGGTGCTTCCTGGAAAGCAGCCTATGATTTTTCTGCATGGAATACATGACCCACATGTTGTCCTCATAAAGAACAGAGTTACAACAATAAGTGTATGACATACTCATAGACAAACTTCAGAGGCAGCTTCATTGTCCATAAAACATGGAGCTTCAATAGATATTTACATAACATCTACACTAGGGCACCTTTTCCAGTTTGCGTGCTGAATAAATTCCAGAAAGAAGTGCTCCAGGATGGTTGATGGTAACCAAATTGCAGATGTCAATTCCCTCGGCCAGCTGATTGGTGGCTGGTGCTGAAACATCAAGTTACCAAGGTGCTTGATCTCAAGATTGCTAAGTTGGATCATGAGGACGAGCAGCCCATAAGGAACTAAGCGCACGAAGGCGTTGGAAATAGTCACCCAAGGCAAGCAAGCCTCGTGCTGCTTGGTGGGTTGTGAGGATGCTGTACATCTGCCTCAAGGCCTGTTGCCGAAGGAGGTCTGCCTGTTTCAATATATAGCAAGAATGATTTCATGTTCAGGTTGAATACCCAGAAGCAAATTTCAAAACAATATAGAGTTAGTTGTCATATATTCACTTATGATTGCTGGTGTAAAAGGATGAACATTTTAACAAAAGCACATAATACAATAAGAATAATAACAAGAGACCAACTTTTAAACATTAGAAGTATTACTTTGTGTGGCAAGTTCATGTTCATCACTATTGATGCTATTAAACCATCCTGCAGAGAGGAAGAGGATGAAAGGTAGAGGAAAAGTTTGTGACATGAACATCAGGTCATGCAAACTCAGTTGGAAAACTCATCCTAATACTAAAGGCAAAGGCAATGCAGATTCAGAACCACAGAATAGGATCAGATGCTATCTAGATGAAAATAAATGGATGAATAGTTAAGAAGATTATGAACCTTAAAAATTTATAGAGGATTAAGAAGATATCTATCAGAAACTAGGAAGAAAACAGAAAAGGCAAGTAGTGGACAGTGCTGCAATTTAAAGAGGCCCTTTGTGTTATCAAACACAGAATCCTTTTTGTACATCTTATATTCTGAAAACATATGACATTTAGAAATTAAGATTTTGAAAATGCTATTTGATTATGACAATACCTATTGGTTTGTCATTCTCCAATTAATCATTAGGCATATTGTTTTGCGATCTCAAAGAAACAAGAGGAAAAGATAACATACGGCAGAAACTATGACATACATGTGCTCATATTCATGCCTACCCAGTAATTGTTCTATTCAGCTAATAAAATCTGGTTTTATTCACATATTCATAAGTCCTACACTGATGCAAATTATGGAAGTAAGGTTTAAGGGAACACAAACTACCAAAAATAATGACATCAGCAAAACAAGAGACAATGGTATCCATTACAGATTAATTTTAAAATTTGTATATTACCTGGTTCACAAAGCTTACAAGAGCCTCCAACTTTCCCATGGCATTTGCCATCTGTTCCATGTAATTTGTGACACCAGGTGTGCCTGAAGGGTCACATGTTAGTGTTTCAGAAAGAGTTTCCTGAAGTCTCTCCAATCCTTGCGAAAGAGCATCTTCAGCTTGTTGTGAAGATTGCCGCAGGCCTGACACAGCGCTCTTTTGTTGCTCTGTCATAGGGTCTAGTTGCGATGAGACTACCTGTGAACCAAGGATGGTAAAGTAACATTAGCAGTACTTTTTATCCATAGCTTACTCTAAGGCTCCCTAAGGACGGTGAAATGACTTTCTCAGTAACTTGAGGAAAATGAAAATGAAACTACAGATAAATAGCACGTGACATTAGCAAGAAACATAAGGTTTTTAGTTCAGCAACATGCCCCTGCATGGTGACATGCTAACATGGAGTATGCCGACCCAGTCTACATCTCCATAGGCTTCCTATAGTCCAATGTTGCGTTAGCATGTCCGTGCATGCCAGCATGTCACATACTGGCAGCACAGTCAGAGTGCTTGCATTTGCTGAAATCTTTACTAGATTCTAAAATTCCAAAAAATAACATTTAATCACCTTTAGAAGCTCTGATGGCCTAAATCCACCAATCCAGAGAAAAAACCTTTCTGTGGGCGTTCTCCACATGCCGGATATAAGATAGAAGACATCAGATTTTGCTGTGACTGCTTTTATTCGGAAAAGATTGTCATAGTGTCTTATTCCGCTCTCCACAAGCATTTCAAGCTCAACATCAGATGCATGTGCTTGTAGCGCAGTTCTTAAATCACTAGTTTGCCGATTCTGTTCTTCAACCCAGTGTCCATATTCCATTTCAAAAGCAGCAATCCCTGAAATACACCGCCAAGGAATGCCTTTAAGTACATGAGGAGCTGACATATTGATCTTACAATCTGATAATAATCTGTGGAAAGAATTGAAAGAGGCAAAACAGAAAAAGCCTACTTTATCATTCCAAATAGTGCTGCTACGAAAGAATCGCAAATTTTATCATCTTTTACTGAGTCAATATTAAAAAAAGACACATGATATAAGATACTGCAAGTGAAACATAAAATTCCCTTGCAAAATATTGTATATTATAGTCTATATATTTAGAATGGATTTAGGGACTTGAGGCACAAGTCCATGGAGGACTAGCAAATAATTCAAAGTTTGGAGAGTGAGGTTGAGGTATTTACATAGTAAAAGTGAGACCACATTGATGCTTCCAGACTTAAAAGATTCAAAATGAAAACTGAGAAAAAGAATACAAATTACCCGTCACCTGCACTAGTAGTAGAAAGCTGTACAAGTTTTAATTAGAGCTTATAATACAACCATATAATCAGAGTAGCTTTTATCAAACATCAAAAAGATCTAGTGAAACTTTAGAAGTACAGGTCCGACATTAACAAAATATTGCAGCTGAAAAACGATAGCCTTTCAAGATAGATGTAGCTGAGTCTTCTAATTCTTGATATTTTAACATTGAAGTCGTTAACATATAGTTCAGAATATATTAAGAAAAAGATACGAAAGAAATGAACACTATACCCGAATTAACACTTCCTGACAACCCAATATTCGTCTCTCGTAAATGCCCACCAATGTACACAGCCTGGAATTCATCAATAACTTCTTGCTTAGCTCATATAAACACAGAATTCCTTGTTCATCATGATTAGTGCCACTTATACCTGCTGTCTAGCCTGCTCAAGCTCCCGCTCTAGCTGGGCCAGTTTTAGACGACTTGACTCTAGTTGTTGAACATAAGCCTACAAAACAAGTATCAGATGATCAGCATATTAAGAATCAAATCAGTCACCTAATTGTACCTTTACCATTCTAAGATACCTTTTTCCGCAGACGACTTTTCTTAGCAGCCTCTCGATTCTGTGCAAGCCGTCTTAATACCTATGATAAGTCATCCATACATCATCAAATTGGCAACACCATATGGACAAACCAATTACATTCGGAGTTCACAGCATTTGAGAAACATATCAAGAAAATGCAATTCATTCTCTAACAATATATATTAAGAAAATGTAATTCATTCTCTGACAATATATAATAAGAAAATGTAATTCATTCTCTGACAATATACTGAATAAGTAGACTTGAACTTGGCTCATTGATATTATTGCAGATACATATAAGAACAAGAAACTCTTTTCTAACATTAGGATTGGTTTTGCAACTTGGGTTAATGGTTGATTAAAGAACAAGCAATGTTAAGCACGGACAAAGAAATTCGAAACCATAATTGGGACTAAGCCATCAACTGAACTGAACTGAAATTGATATAAACCAATAAATTTTAAATGAGCAGAACTGAAATAGTTATAACTAAAATTATTGTAAATACATATCCCTCAGAGCATCCAAACCCTGTTGTAATATCATAAACTAACACGAAAGAATTTTTAAAATTATCATAAACAGATGATACTCCACAAAGATAATTCGTTAGAGGTAAAATTTTCTTGACTGATTTAAACTAAACCGTCAGATAAATTCATTGTGATTTAAATGCCAAAGTACATCATTCCAGTGGTCCAGTACAGGATTAATCCACATAAATGAACAGGCAATATTTTGTTGACCATTTAAGAAAATAAACTGACAAGATTCAAATAATCTCAAAGTTTATGTACTATTTTTGTTGTCACCAAGAGATCCATCACTTCTGTAATCACAGAATTGTCTAATTAGTTAGTTTCAGACTAAGGTGGGACTAAATTCAAGCAGACATATCTTCTGATTACTACCTTGATCAAAAGTTTCTTGTTCTCCACAAGTTCACATGATTTCTTTCAATCTGTATTAAAAAAGTCCATAAACCTATATTGCTAAAAAATACTCAAAGCACAAAAGATAGCAAGAATGCCAACAATTTTTGGAAAGAAAACCTTTACATGGAAAGCCCATCAATAATTCCACAAAAACCAACCAATGAAGGTATTCCAAAATATGAGAACATACTAATTGAAATCATAGTCAAAATAGGATTTGTTTTAGCTAGAGTGTCAAAGTATGCCCTATTGACTTCTTCGCTTTCAAGTAGATGCCAAGGTCAAAATTCTCCTTCCCCTACCAGAAGTTGAAGGAATCACCTATTATTTGTCTGAGTGAAAGAAGTGAGGGGTTTATCCCGAAATAAATAAAACAAGTCAGGGTTGTTTTTCTCTCTTCTTCAAAGAAATTTAGAGTACCATGAACAAAAAAATTTCTTCAGCAAAGCAGGTGGTAAAAATGTCACAAGCATTTTACATACCTTGTCTGAAGAATGGCTTGTTTCCTGACCATACTTCTTTGGTTGTCCTAGTTCCTTGCAAGGAATATCCTCCAGCTACAAATTATTTCAAATTTAAAATATAACGTATATCCAAGTAACAGATCTGATGCGATTGATGACATAATGTTGCCAAACAACACATGCCACATACCTCTGCCATATAATCAAGTTTCGTGTCTGTTTCCACAATTGTTGATGCACATGTATTTTGACTGCTATCAGCTTTAAACGAGTCTTCCCACATGCCAATTTGGTGGTTCGGTTCATATATACCCATCCTTCTGGAGGTTGCAAATGAAGATGTAGAGCTTCTACTGTTTAGGCCAAAAGGAGAAAATTACTTCTATGAAAGACAAAAGGATAAGAAGTAAACAAATTTACTGATTCAAAAAGAGAGTCCTTCAGACAATTGTAAGGTGCAATTGCTTTTAGTATATAATAGAGCCCGTAACAGTATATAGTAGGAGTTTCAAATGGACCTTGATTACCTGGCTACTTAAACATACCTCAATGTATCAGTATCAAATTTTGGTCAAGGACTTTAAAAATAAGAAGCTTGGTTATGTAAGGATTAGATCAAAGTTTTTCCTAGATCTGGCTTAGCAACTAGCTGGATAGAAACCCCAAGACCAACTTAATATTTTAGGCAACCACATTCCACTATAGGTTATAGCCAAACTTAATCTGATAATCAAATGTTTCAGCCCATTTTGTTATGTCAAAATAGCGGAGTCACACTTCCTAGAGAATTCTGATAGAGCTCTTCACAACGGGTTTACTTGTACAAATGCTTGCAACCGCACCCAGTGATTTAAAAGTTACTGCTACCTGATCAGGTGTGTACCTACTATCTAAAGTCCATAGAGAGTATGTATAACTTTTTAAATAAATTAATAAAAAATAAAGTCAAAATATCTTAAAAGACCTATAGCACTATATCTGACATCACATAAAGAAACTCTCTCAAATCTGCTTTTGATTTTACAAATTATTCCACTTCCAAACCCCAATAATTTTCTTCCCTTCCATGTACTATGGAATTGCCTCAAAATCATGGGATGCCTTCGTAAGTTTATCAGACATGCCAGAAAAATGGGTTGTAAAAGATATTAGAGCTGAAGGGCATTTATTGTGCCCACAATATTAATCTCAAAAACACAAATAAGCAAACAAATTAACAGAATAGAACCCTACTAAACAACACAGGAAACTAATCTATTCTCTTTTGCTTCTCGAGGTTCATGATTAGAGCTGGTGGCCAGCTATGATGTCAAACTACTTCCCAACTACACAGGAAACTAATCTAAGCAAACTCAATCCATCTCATCTCCTGCTTAACTTTGGGAAAAGCTGACAATCTATCAACCTGCTAGAACCTAGTAGTTCTCTGTGCTACCAACTTGCAAAAGTGAAACAGATCCCTATCAAAATACTTCCAACTTTTTCTAAATATAACAGCGGTTTGTATAATTACCCCAAAAGATCTTTCTGTTTCATTTTTCTTCTCTATTTTGTAAACGCTCTTTCCTAAAAAAATGCAGGCAAATAAAGCATCATTTCCTATCCTTTGGAAGGCCAACTTTTTCTACAATACTTCAAAGGTCACGAAACCACAACAAATGTTCTGAAAGCTTGTGGACAATATTTGTCGCGTAATTTTGCGACTACTCTTTATCAATATTCAAAAAGCCATTTCGGGGGAAGGGAAGATATCGTCGTTTCTTGAATTATGTGGGTCGTATTAAGCTGAAGTTCTAATTGTTTCCGAGACTCACGAAGACCAAAAGATCCCGCTCGAACTCAGAGCACACAAAATTCCAACCTTCAAGCAGAATCCAAAACCGGCAACTCGAAACAATAAAAAGAGAATATCCCACCGTTTTGCCGCAATCTTCACCGAATCAAGTAAAATCCATGTAAAAGAGGTACTAAAGAACAGTTTCCCCGTTCAAAGGAAGAACTCTTAGGTTCCCACAGCACGAAGCACGGTGACAAGTTCATCAGCCGAAGAATCTGAACAACCTCGGTGATAGAAGAGCAGCGCTCTAACCTGGACATCACTCGAAAAGCTGCCGTCGGGCCCCGCGAAACGCAAAACCTTAAGCCCAATACCGAGGTGGGAAACCCCCGCTGTCGCCATTTCCTCTCTCCCTCTCTCTCGCTGCTCCCTAATCCGAGAGAGAGGAGAGAGATGAAGGGAGCAGTGGAAGCAAACCACGAGACGCAAGTCCACCACCGTCCCCTTGTCGTCCACCGTTATTTTAATGGAACGTCGCGTGTGAGCGGAGAGAAATTCGCCGCGGGTGGACGCTACGTTATCCTGCTCCGTCGGCGCCGGTTAGCACCGTGCGCCGATGACGTCATCGGCCGCTGTTGTGCACTGTCGGTACACTTACCCCCCAAAAACTGCATTTTGATTGATAGATTCGGATGAACTTTACTGGATTAACGAGTAATAGTTTTGAAGATATGAAGTTTATTGAAATCATCTGTAGCCCTTCACAACCCTATTGACCATTACTTATTTTTCCATCAGCCAATGACTATGGAGACTTGTTGAGTGAGCTTTTTTTTTTTTCTGAAAAATAAATAAATTATTAAATTAAATGGGTAAAGAATATATATATACATATATATATATATATATATATATATATGTATATGTATAATTTATTTTTGGTGAAACACATTGAGGTTTTATTGGGGACAATCAAGATAAATTGTAATATTAATTCTTTTGTTCTACCATTAGTTATTCCAAAATTATGAACGACTCTTAAAGTGGTTTGCGATCGAAAGGTTTTTATCATAATATTTGTATAGATGTAATTGAGGTGGTTCATGATTTTCATATATGTATTAGTTTTATTATCATATCAATATTAGTTTCTCTGGTAAAAATAATAATTTTTAAAATGGACTAAGAAATCAATGGCAAGAGAAGGAACCTCTATATCTATAAAAAATATATATTCTCTATTGATTATATATGATGGGAACTTAGCATGTTATAGGATGGGGGTAATGGTACTAACATGAATGTTAGTAAATTAAAAAAAAGATAAGCCTAAAGACATATTTTGGTTTATGTATAGCACATAAGATGTACAGGGATATATAATTCTACCTAAATTTTAGAGTATATAAAAATCTTGATTTTAGAAGGAAAAGAAAGAGAAAGGTTCTCAATGAAAAGGGAAATATACATAATAAACCAACCCCATTGATATTTATCCTAGAGAACCATGTGGGCATAACATGGCAACATAAAATCTAGAAATCTAGAATTTTGGCACATAAAGAAATTGCATGACCTATTGACTCACTATTTTACTGATGATCACTTGCAATTATGCAAATAATATAATATATAAACATTTATCTGTTTCTTGAATCTTTAAAATTCTGTATTTGTGCATAATTTATAACAAAAGGGAAAGTATTCATTTATCACTTTTACTAGCTATTATCAGTATAATTAAGAACAGGTGTACCCTATGTAGAAAGAAGTGTCTTCTGAGTTGGATTTGCTTCAATAGTTTGAAAACTCCTATCCATAATCAGAACACATTTACAGTGCATTCAGCAGTGTTATAATTCAAAGGAAAAAAAAGTGACAAATCAAAATGCTTACCTATGTTCAAGATGAGGTATGTTATTTTCCAGATAGCCAACATAAAGCTCCATCATATCCTGTTGCAGTTGATCCTTGCCAAAGTTCATGGTTTCCTCACATTCTTGTTGATATGGCTTGGAGTATCTCGACTAAGTTGCATGGCTTAGAAGTACTTCAGTGCTCTAGATAATGAGCAATAAAAAATATTAATTGTATACACATGATGGTTGAAGATTAATTATGGCATACAGATGATTGGGTTTTAACATAAAGAGAATCATTCTGAAGTAGAGGAGAAATTTTATTGTATAAATATTTGCATTAGGAATGAATTCATTTCTTTTGATGATACATGCATACTTTCATGGCGATTACATGCCAGTAGATTAAAGAAAATAAGGCACTTATGTTTCTAGCAATATTCCGTAAGGGGTGAAAACATCTGCAGTAACCAAACTTTTCTATCTCAAAATATGTAGATTTGTGCATAATTAAGCTTGCACATACTACTCTTCTATTTCATTTGCAAAGATATCTCACCACTACACTCTTTGGACAAACTCCTGTTGCATTCTATACTCGATTTGTTGTAGAAATCATCAGTCTACCGAAACTTCAACACGATCCAAAATATAATTGTAGTACCATATGTGTAAGGATTATAAGAACATCATAAAAGAACTTTGAAGAAGAAAAAAAGACCACAATAAAGGAAAAGAGAGTCATACCTCTCTGCCATGTTTAGGAAAGCTGAGTCTGATCTCAAGTGAGATGGAGAGAAGACAGTAGCAATCAAAGCTGGGAGTTGGGAAGGAGACGTTAAATGGAAAATGAAGAGAGAAGCTCCTCTATATGCACCTCCTACTAAGATACACATAGTGGATAACCCTTTATACTAAGTTGCCAGCCGTTTAAGCTTTATGCATCAAACATTAACAAAAGCCTAAAAGAGCATGATGCATCAAGCATACACTAAATGACCCTAAAAGCAGATGCAACTTGGCTGGTTAGGGGTTCAAATCGAACTACATAACCAAACACATGTTTTAACCTAGTTGAGATAAAAGGTTGATTGGTTTACCTTCTGAACTTAGAGCTAAGCACTTCACATTTACCAGTTCAGGTCTGGTGCTAGCTAACAAAATCCAAAAAAAAAAAGATGTTTATTGAATTTATGGTATAGATCCAAGCTGAAATACTAAATTTCACTTAATCCTAAACTAAATAGATCTACTATCAAGTATCAACAACTCAATTGTGTTCTAAGTTACTCGGTTAATGGTCCTATCAGGAATCAGATCTTGATAATTGGACTGATCTATCGAAGGTCAGATTATGATAATTGATATTATAATGAATCTATTTCTAGGATGTCAAACCGTTTGAGTAACACCTTGTTAATCCATCCATCATTGATATTGTCCCGTTAACAGTTTACAATATTACTCTCTCGAAAGTAATACGGAGTTTTCTTCATAGAAAAAGAAGGAAAAAAGAACTATAAAATTGTGGGAACAATTCCTTTTGTGTAGGAAAAAGAAACTGTAGGGACATTGTTGTCATGTACCTTTAACAAAATGTTCTGCAATCTCTATGATTGTTTACACCAAATTTATTACTTCAGTTTATAGCAAAAGACTAGCTGCTCTCTAGATTTGATTTTCTATGCCATTTATCATGGAAAAGCACATTTGTAAGACCTGAACAATCAAGGTGAATTATCAGTTTAGTTGGCAGGTCTGCAGTGTGTTGTTATTGGAACATCTTGTACTAATAACGCAAGGAAATGTAGTTGACTTGTTAATAATCAGGAAATAATTCTGTGAAGTTTAGGCTTAACATTTCTACAAGCTGATGCCCTGGAACACATCACAGGATCCAACTTACTTTAATGCGTAGCAAGATCTCAAGCATTGATGAATTCATGGACCTGTTCAGAAGCTTTCCATATAGGTGACACTCCTATGAACTTAAGCTAGTGGGATGGCCAACTTCACACTGCTTTCTTCATTCTATCCTTAAAGGCCTTTTGTCTTGATCATCTTTGGCTTTTTTGGGTGGCGTTACCGCTGCCGTCTCTTCCAACTCTTGATCAATTGCGTAAGACATAAGTGTGGTTTGTTGTTCTTTCGAAACAAAAGCTCACAGCCTTAAATATGCTGCACAGGCTCACCTAAAGAAAGATAAGCCTGAAGCAACAGTTTCTTTGCCCACCATGCACTGGAAGCAAATCCTAGTGCGCCTATGTGGGGTATTGATTCAATTGAAAAGGCGGTCTCTGCCCCCACTGTCCCTTAATTTTGCGAAACCCAACAAAAATGGTGCTCTTTGATTGATCAAATGAGCTTTTTCTTGGCTCAGGGTGTATTTTCCATGCTTTTGACACATATCTATCTGTCTTGTATCAGATTAGGTTTGTTTACTTACCAGGTGGGAAGGTTATGGACGCATGAGCTGAGGCAAAGTGCACAGCCACTTGGAAAAGCAAACTGGCCAGGTAAAGAGGTGTCCAAGGATAATATTAGAAATGGTGAATGACTAAGATTCTTGCATGGGTGGTGCTTGACTACTGCATTCTCCTTTTTGAGATGCTTTGGTGTAGATCTGCAAAATGGACAGTAATCTGAATAGCAGACTCTGAACATTGTTGACTGAGACAAAAGACACCATAACCAGAGAGCCTAAAGAATCATCAGGTCTTGTTGCACCCAGGAGTTTGATACGCATGTCAAAGTTCAATAGAATCATGGGCTAAACTATGCAGTATTTTCTTTCACTAAAATACAGTCATCAGAAAATGAGGAAGAAAGCAACTCGATGTAATGCGTATGATAGGATTCAAATAATACTATATACACATGTACACCCATATTTGGATACGTAGATACACAGAGAGGCAGTCACTGGTTCAAGCAACAGAAGCTCATTCTTTCTAATTTGATTTGAGCATCACAAATAGTATATATGATAGAAAAGGCTTGAGCTGAGGTGATAATTAAGCTCGACTTCCTAAACCAGTTTAAACCTTTACATCTGCAAAAGCAAGGAAACAATCAAGCTGGCAAAGAGAGAATAAGGCTTTGCTTCTGCTGATCCTAACACTCATTTGGATCGTACTGTGGCTGACGGATTCCCCCTTTCTTTTCCTTTTTCTTTCTTTGTGAGGTCACCATATTGCATGAGTATTAGGTGCAATGGAGCAAACCATTCATCTGAAATGAGGTTTCCTAGCTAGGTTGTTGCGACTGTAGAGGAAAGAGACCAACATGAGCTAAGGGCTGATACAGTGGCCTCTCCTTTGCGGGTCAAGAAACACTTCCCCTCTGGTTTCATTTGCCTTCGTAGGCCATCGAATCCACTACTGATGGAGGTCCTTTCCCTTTAGAATTTTGGATGCGCATTAAAGCGCAACACAAAGTTGGAAGCTGTAAACAGTTCTCGCACTTTATATCAATTATTAAAAATAAAGTGAACGGAATCTAACGCATTATTTGGATTCAAAAGCTGATTCCTCTCTCTCTCTCTCTCTCTCTCTCGCAGATAAAAAATTAAAGCTTGTTCATCAAAGCTACAGAAGAACTCAACTGTTTTTCATGCTGAGAGGAACTGTTTTCGGGGATCAAAACCTATCAGTTCAAAATGTAAGAATCCTCATTAATATAATATATATATATATATATATATATACATATATACATGTATATATACATGTATATGTATACATATATACATGAATATATGTACAGATTTCCTTTTATATTATCTTGAGGTAAGCGTAAACATACTGCCTCACTGCATTTGGGCTGGTTCATGATGATGCTTGGTGCTTCTGCCACTGAAAAGTTGCAATCCACAGTCATCTGCAAATTGTTCTAATTTATTAGAATTTTGATCACGGGAAAGCATCTGATGTTAATCTTTTTGTGTTCCTCCAATGAAACAATGCCAGATTCCTTCTAACGTATGTATTTAGTCTTTTCAGGTGAATAAAGTTGCAATTCAACCCGAGTGTCTCAGATATATTATCCATGGAGGAAGAAGCTTTGAAGGCTTGTGCTTCGTTTCACTTTATAATTCCATGAATGCATGAAATGCTGACTTTTTAATCCGATGTCGTATGAATTCATATACATAAAATTATCCAAAGTGATTTCGAGCAAAGTGATTTCGAGCCTAAAGTATTATACTCTCAATGTAGCACCTACGTGAAAATTAGAATCGAGAGAGGTTTTTTTACTTGGTCCCCCAACGCTGAAGTTAGTAATTCAAGATTCCTAAATATGAGCTCGAGTAATTCGATAAAAGAGAGGATCCTCCCTATTTCCCTATATAAGATTATTTTTATTCCTTCAAGGAAAAGAAAGTTTGTGATGTCTTTTATAAAGGAAGAGAAGAGAGTATAATATTGTCTTTCATGTGAGTAAGAAGAAAGTTTGTGATTGTCATCCTTGTTATAAAGAATACGAAGAAAACTTATGATTACCTTTTTTTTATTATAATGGATAAGAAGAAAGCTTATTCTTTGAATCATAGGCAGATAGGTGAAGGATGACTTGATCTTATATCTGACAGTCACATGTCAGTTAATAGTAGATTTTCTATCATTTGTCCCTCCCGAAGGCATGTTATAGTGCACTTGTGAGAGGGGTTCAAAGTGTATCATTTAGTTCGTCCGACATGGAAGCGTTTGGGTTCTCATCTTGCGAGTCAAGTTTTCCCAATTCAGGTATTTCGGGCATGTTGAGCATATTTTTCTACCATAATAGGTTTATCTTGACGCAAGTTGGATTTTCTCGACTCACGTATCTCGAGCATATTTGGCCTTGCGCTTATGTCATAGCGGAGTTCTCTTTATGTGGGTCAAGTTTTCATAACTTATATATCTCAAGCGCATTTGGCTTTGTACATTCGACATAGCGAATTTATCTTAGCACAGGTCAAGTTTTCCCGACTTACGCATTTCAGACACATTTGGCCTAACACCTATGTCCTAATAGATTTCTCTTAGCGTTGGTTGGGTTTTCCCGACTTAGATGTCTCTAGCGCATTTGGCCTTGCACCTCCGTCATAGCAAATTTATCTTGGTATAGGTCGGGTTTTTCCAACTTACACGTCTTGGGCACATTTAGCTTTGTGCCTCCATCATAGCAAATTTATCTTGATGTGAGTCAAGTTTTCCCAACTTACGCATCTTAGGTGCATTTGGCCTTGCCATCATAGTGGATTTATCTTAGCATGGGTTGAGTTTTTCCAACTTATGCATCTCGAGTGTATTTGGCTTTATGCATCTTAGTGCATGTCAGATTTTTTTGCCATAACAGATTTCTCTTGGCATGCGTTGGATTTTCCCAACTTACACGTTTTAGGTCCTTTTGGTCTTGGCATCATCGTGAGGGTCAGGTTTTACCCACTCATGCATCTCGAGTATATTTGGTCTTGTGTCTCTGTTATAGCGAATCAGGTTTTCTTAACTCACTCGTCTCATGCGTATTTGGCCTAACGCCTATGTCATAGCTTATTTCTCTTTATGCGGGTCGAGTTTTCCTGACTTACGCGTCTCAAGCACATTTGGATTTGTACCTCTGCCATAGTAGATTTATCTTTGCACTAGTTGAGCTTTCCCAACTTACGCATATCAAGCACATTTGGCCTTTGCCTTCATCGTAGTAGATTTTCTTAATGTGGGTCGGGTTTTCCCGACTTATATGTCTCTGGTGCATTTGGCCTTGCATCTCCACCATAATGGTTTTGTCTTTGTGTGGGTCGAGTTTTTTTGACTTATGTATCTCGGGCGCATTTAGCCTTGCACCTCCATCGTAGGAGATTTATCTTAGCATGGGTCAAGTTTTCTCAACTTTTGTGACTCAGGCGTATTTGGCCTTATGCCTCCATCGTAGCAGATTTATCTTGGCATGGGTCAAGTTTTTTCAACTTACACATCTTGGGTGCATTTGGCCTTATACCTTTGTTGTAACAAATTTATCTTGGTATAGGTTAGGTCTTCTTGACTTATGCATCTCGAGCGCATTTGGTCTTGCATACCATAGTGGATTTATCTTGGCGTGGATCAAGTCTTCCAAACTTACGCATCTTGGGTTCATTTGGTATTATACCTCCACCGTAGTAGATTTATCTTAACGCTAGTTGAGTTTTCTCGACTTACACATCTTGAACACATTTGACTTTGTGTCTATATCGGAACGGATTTATTTTGGCACAGGCCAGATTTTCTTGACTCATGCATTTTGGGCACATGTGACCTTACACCTCCGCCATAGTGGATTCATCTTAGGATGAGTCAAGTTTTCCTGACTTATGTATCTTTGGCGCATTTGGCCTCGCCCTCTATCATAGTAGATTTATAATCTTCCTACCATGGTGGATTTCAAGTTCCTTCTCTACCATAGTAGATTTTAGATTTTTTTCACCATAGCGGGTTTCAAATCTTCTCTCTATCATGATGGATTTTAAGTCCATTCTCCACCATAGTGGATCTCAGATCTTCTCGTCATGGTAGCTGTAAATCTTCTTTCCACCATAGTAGATTTCAAGTTCCTTCTCCACCATAGTAGATCTCAAATTTTTCCACCATGGCGAGCTTCAAATCATCTTTTTACCATGGCAAATTTCATATTCCTTCTCCACCATAGTGAATCTCAGGTCTTCCCACCATAGCGGGCTTCAAATATTATTTCTATCATGGCAGATTTCATGTTCCTTCTCTATCGTAGCAAATCTCAAGTCTTCCCGCTATGGCGGGTTTTAAATCTTCTTTCTGCTATAGCGAATTTCATGTCTATTCTCCACTATAATGGATCTCAAATTTTTCTACTATGGTGGGCTTCAAATTTTCTTTCCATGGTAGTAGATTTTATATCCTTTCTCCAACGTAGTGGATCTTGAGACTTCCCCCTGTGGTAAGCTTTAAATCTTCTTTTCATCGTGATGGATTTCATGTCCCTTCTCTGCCATAGCAGATCTCGGGTTTTCTTCTATAGCGGGCTTCAAATCTTTCCTCCACCATAATAGATTTCATGTCCCTTCTTTGTTGTAGTGGATCTCGGGTTTTTCTTCTATAGCGGGCTTCAAATCTTCCCTCCACCATAATAGATTTCATGTCCCTTCTTCGTCATAGTGGATCTCGGGTCTTCCCATCGTGGTGGGCTTTAAATCTTCATTTCATCGTAGCAGATTTCATGTCTCTTCTCTATCATAGTGGATCTCGAGTCTTCCCTCTATAGTAGATTTTGGGACCTCTCTCGTCGGAGCAGATTTTGAGTCCTTCCATCATGGTGGGCCTTAAATTTTTTCTCTGTTGTGGCCATAATCATAGTAGTTGCAATAGTATTTGGATTTGTTCCACCTCACTAGAGATGTCTTCATCGATCGAGAGTCTTTCGAGAATCCTTTTTCTTTTCTCTATAAAAAGACTCTAGTTTTAGTTATGTATAAGGAATTCGACTTGAACCTTGGGCGAGATAGCTCGGGTCGGTCATTTCTTCTTTGTCTCATGTTCTTCATTGGATCGATTATATTTTTCTTTGTTGTAGTAACCTCGGGGTCAAGATAAGAGTGGGATCGATATTGACAGTAGTCACTCTATTCTCGACCTTTTGTTCATCTCCTCATGGTTACCTAAGATCATCACCTTGACGGTTATAAATTGATTGGCCCTTTGGAGGACCTTAAGTATGATCACTAGTAGCCTCTCCATTAATGACCAAAAAAAGATAATAGGACATAAGTCCCATCATGATGATATAGGCCTTGTATTTTGTTCATAAATTGGGTGACAAAGTTAGAGAGTGTTTCTTCCTTCCCTTGCCTGAGTCCAAGCGATATTGTCGTTGATAGCTTTGAACATATAATCCCGAGGAAGTAGAGTTTGAACTCCTTTGCAAGCTAAGCGAAGGAATTGATTGTGAGTAGCTTCAAACAAGTGTATCACTCATATGCCCAGCCTCTTAGTGTCATTGGGAACGTGCAATACATCAAAGCGCGTGAGGCATAATAGAGCGACATATGAGCATGGAAGGCAACAGTGTGTTTAACCAAGTCGGTACTATCGTCAAAGGCTTCGAGTGATGGAAGGTAGAAGTTAGTCGGGATTGGTTCCTCTTGGATGTTTTGAGTGAATAGGGATCAATTGGATTATCCTCCTAGACCGTTGGAACTCTTATAGCATCTCATCTAGGCATTGATCCATTTGCTAGTCATATGTGTCCTACAAGCCAATCACGTGAGTGATGACACATGTGACATGACATACAATATTTTTACTTATTATTATTATGATATTTTATCACTTTATATTGTTTGACGTATAAATATATTGTGATGTCCATGGATCTGTGCAATGGGAATCAGATCATACTGAGATCACGATAATGAGACTGATTCACCTCTAAACAAAAATTCTAAATAATTCTAATCATAGGTTATTCGAGAGAGACATCGAGATAACTGAACAGACTAATGTTTTGTATAACCATCTATATGATAGAGGCAGTTGGTCTCATAGTTGCTCGTGTGGAAACACTAGAGCTACAGTGAAGATGCTCATTGGAGAATGAGTTCATTGATTGATCCGTTCATAGAATATTGGATGGTTGATGATATCTCATTGTTAGAGAGCGATTCTGTCATCCTAGTGATGTACCTGGTCCTTAGACTTGAGACACCAAGGATGTCCTATATGAGTACTTCGCCCTTTGATACCAGACTTATAGGTTTGGAAGTTTCAGATCTAGCAAAACCGGTCATCGGGAGTGATAGACAACCTTACGAGGGATATTAAGTGTCAATAGAGGATCATCCGCTCTTAGTATCATAAGAGAAATATCATATATGTTCTTGCTTAGACAAATCCCTGGTCATGTTCATTCGGATTAAGAGAAAAAGAGTTCTTCGGGAGAATATAATTAGAGCGAGACTTGAGTAGAAACCATATGGGCCTGACAGTACTATGCCCGATATACGGTCTTGAAGGTATTAGATAGATGAGGGACTAAAGGTATATGATAACTGAGGATAGATAGGTCTAATGGATTGGATTCCCCTGTATTGTCTAGGGACTACGGCGTAGTTGTCTAGTACATCCATAGTCGATAAGTCAAGTGAATTATTATGAAAATAATAATTTACTAAGCTAAAATGAGTTTTGATAGGTATGACTAGTGGCCAGCTCGATATTGGGCATAGAGGGTCACACATATATGATAGGTGTTGCAACGAGTATAGGTTCGGATATGAGATATCCACTAGAGACCCTATCTTATTGGATATCCAATAAGCCCATGAATTATTGGATATCCAATAAGCCCATGAATTATTGGATCATATAGATGAGATCCAATAAGAGCCAATAAGATATTATTGGATAGAAATTCACTAATGTAAGAGGCTTGAATAGTTGGATGGGCTAGTCAAAGGTGCCTTGTAAGCCAATCATGTGAGTGATGACACGTATGACATGACATACACTCTTTTTTCTTATTATATTTGATATTTTATCACTTTATATTGCTTGTTGTATATATATATATATATATATATATATATATATATATATATATATATATATATATATATATATATATATATATATATATATATAGTGATGTCTATGGATCTGTGTAATAGGAATTATGATAAGTTCATGATAATCAAATCGATTCACCTTTAAACATAAACCTTAAATAATCTTGGTCATAGGTTACTCAAAATGGATATCGAGATAACCGGACAGACTAGTATATTGTATACCTATCCATATGAGGTAGCTGGTCTCATAACTACTTGTGTGGGGACACTAGGGCTACAGTGCAGGTGCTCATTGGAAAATGAGTTCACTCATTG
The DNA here is from genome assembly GCF_036884655.1 of Musa acuminata AAA Group. Lineage (NCBI taxonomy): Eukaryota > Viridiplantae > Streptophyta > Magnoliopsida > Zingiberales > Musaceae > Musa > Musa acuminata. Next base: position 36,347,175 of record NC_088333.1, on the reverse strand, counting down.
ATATGCTCACGGAATACTGGATGGTTAATGATACATTATTGTCAGATAACGATTTCGTTGTCCCAATAGTATACCAAGTCCTTAGACTTGAAACACCAAGGATGTCATGTTTGAGTACTTCATTCTTTGATACCAGACTTATAGGCCTGGAAATTCTAAATCTAATGCAATCGATCATCATGAGTGACAGCTAATCTTACAAGGATTATTGAGTATCGATAGAGGATCATCCACTCTCAGTGTCATGAGAGGAATATTCTATGTATTCTTACTCAAACAAATATCTGGCCAGAGTCATTCAGATTGAGAGAGAAAGAGTTATCCGGGAGAATCCAATTAAAGCGAGATTTGAGTAGAAACTGTATTGGCCTGATAGTATCATGCCCGATATAAAGTTTCTAGGATATTAGATGGATAAGGGACTATAGATACATGGTAATTGAGGACAGATAGGTCCAATGGATTGGATTCTCCTATATCGTTTGGGGACTACGGCGTAGTGATCTAGTATGTTCGTAGTTGATGAGTCGAGTGAATTATTATGGAGATAATAATTCATTGAGCCAGAAAGAGTTCTGACAGGTATGACTCACGGCCAGCTCGATATTGGGCCTAGAGGGTCACACACATATGGTAGGCATTAGGACGAGTAGAGGTTCGGATATAAGATATCCGTCGGAGCCCCTATCTTATTGGATATCTAATAAGCATATGAATTATTGGATCATATGATTGAGATCCAATAAGAGCCAATGAGAGATTATTGGATAGCGATCCACTAATCTAAGATGCTTTGGTAGTTGGATGAATTTCTAATACCTAATAGGGCATGATCCATTAGGGTTAAGTTGATAGGCGGTTTCTATAAATAGGAGGGAATCAAACACCTATAGAATAGAGGTTTTCTTGGTTTCCACCTCCTATTCTCCTCTCCCCTTCTCCTCCTCAAATAGTAGGTGTGGAGATTTTAGTAGTGATTCGAGGAGCATCGTTGCAGCCTTGCTGTGTGAATCACCATTAGAGAGGATGATGCTTGACCTCCTTCATTCTCTCCTATAGATCTATAGAAATTCATAGATATATGATCTCCCTAGATAACACAACTATCTCACATATGATTTTCAATTTCACAGATTTTGCGCATCAATCTACGCACGGCGAAGAACACCTTTTTGAAAAATTTGAGGTTTTTATTTTCTGTTCTTTCGCTATGCATGTAATGTTGCCCCCTAGATTTTCCTATAATGGTATCAGAGCCAGGTTGTTCATACGACAGATTGGTTTTAAACTGTGTGTATTGTGTTTTAGAAAAGCTTTTGACATTAAAATCATTGACGCAAAAAGCGAGAGAGGGCAACAACTATTGCTGCCCTCGTAGGTTAGCTAAAGGCTACTTGTAGCCTTGGCCGAGAGCTCCCAAGGGAGGTCTCGACTGTTGAATCTCGGATTTTGATGATGAAACGAATTGATTGTGTTTAGATGTTTAACTGCATTTTGAGTGATGCTGGTCTACTCGATCAGGATTAGACAGTTGACGTAGGAGGAATTGACGTTGCGCCGGAGGAGATCACGTCAGGATATTGGACGGCAGAAGGCTTCGGACGTCGGGCATCAGGCCAAGGAGAGCAGAATTGCACCAAGGATATCGAGGTTGCGGAGGTCAACCACCGATTGGGCAACAAGCCGCAAGAGAGGATGATGCGCTGAAGAATCGGACGAAGTGCCAACCAATGACGTGCCGGGCAACGGAATGTCGATTCGCGTTGTAACAATTGTCTAGATCGGAGTAGAGTTTTGGATTGTGTATGCAGGATTAACTACGATAACGATGAAGACATAAAGCGAAACAAAGTGCGGAGTCAAGCGCGAAGGATTCGTTGGGAGTTCAAGAGTTTGACGGAAGTCCGAAGGTTCGTCGGGAACGTTGCCGGAACTCGTCGAGAGAGATCGGAGCTTGCCGAAGAAGCTCATTGGAACTCGCCAAGATCAAATCGTGAAGTTTAAGAGCTTGCCGGGAGTCCGTAGAATGGTTTCCAAGAGTTTATCGGAAGACCGCCGAAAGTTTGTCGGAAGCTCACCGGAAGAAGTCTTGACTTTTGGATTTTGTAATAGCTTATAAAATGTCTTTAAATTCGTAGTTAGCATGTTAATTAGGGTTAGGATTAGGTATTAATTCTATAACCCAAGTAGGGGCCAATTGGGCTCGAGTTTGGACTAGTTTGAGCCAAGATTGAAGCCCAACTAGTGGGCTGAAAACACTGTAGGCGGTAGCACCGCTTGGGCTGGGTGGTGGCATCGCCCAATGCCCGAGAGCTGGGTGGTAGTACCGCTTGGGCTGGGCGGTGGCACCGCCCAGCACTGTCAACGTTTGACAGTTACAGGCGGTGGCATCGCCAGCATCGGGAACCCAAAGAGAATTCAAATTTTAGAGCCCAAATTTGAATCCTCTTGAGGCCTATAAATACCCCTCAAATCTCAGCTGAGATTACAACTTTTGAGAAGCATTTTGATTGAGAGAAAAGTCTTAGAAAGTCTTAACAAGTCTTGTTTTCAATTTGCTAGAGAGTTCTCCTCCTTTTTTATTGAAAATTTGTAAGAGGTTGAACTGCTTGTAAAAGGTTGTAAGAGGGGTATTTACCCTTCCATTTCAAGAGATTTGCTAGTGGAAGGTGGGAGCCTCATCGAAGAGGGGCCTCGCAAGTGGATGTAGGTCATTTGACCGAACCACTCTAAAATCGGCGTAATCTCTGGTTTGCTTTTCATTGTCGCTGTTTACATTACTGCAAACCTTCTTACATGCTTTAGTTACTTATTACCTTTGCTGCGCAACTCTAAGAATACGCTTTCAAGTTAAGCTTTTCAAGTTCCGTTCTTATCGTACGAAAGATTTTCTAAAACCGAAGTTTTAATCCGCTGCACTAATTCACCCCCCCCCTCTAAGTGCCGCTCCGATCCTAACAATTGGTATCAGAGCCCGGTATTTCTCATTTTGGATTTACACCCGAGAGAAATGGCTCTTTATGACTTTCAAGAGGGCTTATCGATTTTTCGTCCACCGTTGTTTAACGGATTGGACTACACTTATTGGAAAACTCGAATGAGAGTTTTCTTGATTTCTATGAATTTGGATTTATGGAATATCGTTGAAAATGGTTTTCAACTTCCCTCTAAACCGATGAACGAATGGTCGGATTTGGAGAAGAAGTATTTTTCTTTAAACGCAAAGGCTATGAATGCCTTATTTTGCGCTTTAGACAACAATGAGTTCAATCGGATTTCTACGTGCGAAACAGCTATTGATATTTGGCGAACACTTGAAATCACGCACGAGGGAACTAGTAGAGTCAAAGACTCGAAAGTTAACATTTTATTGCATGATTTTGAGCTTTTTCAAATGCAACCAAGTGAGACTATAGGCGACATGTACACCCGTTTCACGGATGTCGTCAATAATCTAAGAGTTCTTGGTAAATCTTTTTCGAATTTTGATCTCGTAAGCAAGATCTTAAGATCCCTTCCAAAAAGGTGGGATTCTAAAATAACCACAATACAAGAAACAAAAGATTTAAATATTTTTCCACTTGAAGAACTTATCGGCTCATTGATGACATATGAAATGGTGCGTAATGCACATGATGAACACAATGAACACTTGAACCACCTTCCAAAGAACAGGAAGGATTTGGAACTCTGGACAAATGAATACCACTTGAGCGATGACTCAAGTGATGAGGACAATGATGAACTTGAACTTCGAACACTAAATCTTAATAAGTTTATTAAACAAAAATATAAAATAAACAATGAACTTGAACGGAGGAAGAGGCCAAAGAAGAGGAAGGCAACCAAGGATGAATCAAGAACTTCCAAAGGTGAAACGGTGAATTGGGCTTTGACGAGCTTCGACTACAAGGTAAGTAACTCAACTCTCTTGAATTATTTTGAAATTACATGAGTGCTTAACTTAGTTAGTAGGATTTTTTTTATGCTTTTCTTTCTAGTATTTTTGAAAAATTAAAAATTATGAATGATGATTGCTTAATTTGTGATAATACAAAATTCCATGAATGTTTATGATTTTCGTATTGGATTTTGATGTATGGTTTTGACATAAAATTAATTTGCATGATTATGTTTAATAGGATTAATCTATGATTGTGTATTTTGATATTATGCATGAGAATTTAAAATGATGATACCCTATGATTTGGAATGATGCCTTGATGGTGATGATGCTTTCGGTTCTAAACATGATGCTCAACACTTTCATAAACATTTTCTTTTACTCAATCCAAAATGAAACACAAACAAAAATAAATATATATGTATGATCGTGATAAATTCATGTTGATTTTAGTTTCAAAACAAGATGCATTGTTTGCTACAAATTAAACATCATGATAATGGCATGTTTTATGATAATGCTTACACACCAAATGTGATTAATAGATAGAAGCAAACATAACGATGATTTTGCTCTCAACATGATGCATAGTTTTTACATGAAAATTTTAAATATGCTCATATGAAATCAATTGCATGATATGAAAATGGATTCTCTATCCTATTGAAATTAATGAACTCATTTCATGAATTATGTGAATATCTTGAATCAAATCTTTTGGAAAATGCCACATGCTTAATGCGATTCGACTTAATAAATCTTTATTTGCCTTTCTATCTTGAATGTTGACATTTCTTTTTAAAGCAAAGGCATGCTTATAAGAAGCAAAACACATGAATAGAAATTTATAAAAATGAAATACAATCCTCTATGTTATTGATTTTTCAATAAATCTATGCTTGTCATATATAAATTTATTGAATGTAATTTTGAGGATGATTTCAAATTTGACAAATGCTTGATTCGTATTTACGACATTAGATACATTTTAAATATGAATCATGCTTCAATCTTGTTAAATGCTTCAATCATTTTCTATCTCTAAAGTTCTCGATTTTTTATGAAATACAAGTGATAAATTCATTTATGATATCTTGTAAATCACTTGAATTATGAATGAGATTTTGATGATGTGTTAAAGAATCACTTAAAAAGAAAATGTTTTTCCCATCTTAGCGAGATTAATGATTTCATGATATTGTGTGAATCTCGAAATTGATTTTGATGAAATGGTAATAACGTTATTCATGTTATGAATCTCAAAAATGATAATTTGATTATGATTTTTTTTTGAGTTAATGAATTAACTTGAATGAAACTTTGTTTCAACTGAATCATGAACTTGTTAAGAACAATTTTAATGAATCGTGAATCATATCTTTGGTATTCATGAATTGATCCTCATTGATATCTTTCATGAATTCTTTATATATTTGGCTTGTCGAACGGTTGAAATATTTAGCCATTGAGTCCTCCCTTTCTTTTTTACTTTGATAAAGGGGGAGAAGGTTTTGCTAGCTTGTGCATTGAAAATGAAAATAAACTTCCTAGCATGCTAAGTAAAACTTGCAAGCTTGCACTTCTCAAAAAGAGAAGAAAGATCTTGCCTAACAATATAATTGCTCTAGCCATGCTTTGTATCGAAAATAGGTTGATATCCTTAGAAGCATCACATTAAATTTTTTAGTGTATCGCAATGTATCACATGTATCGCAAATTGAAAATTTTAAGACTATTATCATTTCATGTTTCACGATTGATATCTTTCATTGATATGATAAATTATCATTTCATCATATATCACACAATGATATCATGCTTTGCGATTGTATCATGTGATTCTTGCTGAATTTTCATATTGAATTCCTTTAAGATATGATTTCTTTGTATTTATGGCTTACTTGGCTTGAAATGTTTTTGGCATGATGCATGCAATGATGAAATATTCATAAAGTTAAAATGATGAATGTAATACTTATGATAATGATGTACATGATGTATTTATTGCATATGATGTGTATCATAAATGCTTTAAATGATGAATGATTGGTATCATGATCAACGTGTTGATAAATGCTTAAAAATTTTAATGTTTGAGTATCATGTATGATATGCCTATTAATGATGATTGATTTGTTATTCGGTATCGTGCATAAAAAATAAGATTTTTGAAATTATGTATGTTTTAATTTGAATTTATAATGATGCACAAATAAGAATGATACTTACCTTTGTCATAATATGAAAATTAATATAAGGGTCTTCCCATCTTTTTGACAATGACAAAGGGGGAGCAAGAATTTCTACGTGGACATCATGAAAAGAAGCAAACTAACTAGCTTGCACAATTCAAGATGAAAGCAAAAATTGCACTTCTCAAAAGAGAAGATGCAAATGTAACATTTGCCAAATTATTTGCTTGCCTCATGTAAAATATTATCTCTTGCTAGTTTGGCATTTTTGCTAGCTTATATATTGTGAAACTTACATATCGTAAAAATTGCTAGCTTGTAGTCTAAAGAGAGCAAAAAGTTGCTATCTCAAAAAGAGCAAATGTGCTATCTTGCCTATCTTAAGAGGCAAAAATGCTAACTTGCACATCTAGCAAAACTTGACAAATTTGCATATTTCAAGAAGCAAGAGTTGCTTTCTTGAACATCTCAAAACTGCTAGTTTGCATGTTCTAAAATGTTATAATATTGCTAGAACTTGCTATCTTGAACATTACCAAAAGTGCTATCATGTATGCTGTAAAACTTGCATATCTAAAACTTGATAGCTTGAATGTTCTAAGCATGATGTAATAATTGCTAAAGTTTTATAGCTTCAAAACTGCATGATGATAAAACTTGATATTATGTTTTTCATGCAATGAGTTGAACCCATATAACAAACACTTGATTGTGGTACTTCTCCTTTTTGTTGATGACAAAGGGGGAGAAGTATGTTGATGACATGATATGCATAAGTTTATGCATATGTTCATGATGATGTGTTGCAAGTATTCATGATGAATATTGCAATGACTTGAATTCAGTTTGAATTCAAGATTCTATCAATATGGCATATTGATAGGGGGAGTTTGGTTAAACTCCGGGGAGTTTAGGTTAACTCCGTTAGTCATCAATTAATTGTCATCATCAAAAAGGGGGAGATTGTTGAATCTCGGATTTTGATGATGAAACTAATTGATTGTGTTTAGATGTTTAACTGCATTTTGAGTGATGCAGGTCTACTCGATCAGGATTAGACAGTTGACGCAGGAGGAATTGACGTTGCGCCGAAGGAGATCACGTCAGGATATTGGACGGCAGAAGGCTTCGGACGTCGGGCATCGGGCCAAGGAGAGCGGAACTGCGCCAAGGATATCGAGGTTGCGGAGGTCAACCACTGATTGGGAAACAAGCCGCAAGAGAGGATGATGCGCTGAAGAATCGGACGAAGTGCCAACCAATGACGTGCCGGGCAACGGAATGTCGATTCGCGTTGTAACAATTATCTAGATCGGAGTAGAGTTTTGGATTGTGTGTGCAGGATTAACTACGATAACGATGAAGACATAAAGCGAAACAAAGTGCGGAGTCAAGCGCGAAGGATTCGTTGGGAGTTCAAGAGTTTGACGGAAGTCCGAAGGTTCGTCGGGAGCGTTGCCGGAACTCGCTGAGAGAGATCGGAGCTTGCCGAAGAAGCTCATTGGAACTCGCCAAGATCAAATCGTGAAGTTTAAGAGCTTGCCGGGAGTCCGTAGAATGGTTTCCAAGAGTTTATCGGAAGACCGCCGAAAGTTTGTCGGAAGCTCGCCGGAAGAAGTCTTGACTTTTGGATTTTGTAATAGCTTATAAAATGTCTTTAAATTCGTAGTTAGCATGTTAATTAGGGTTAGGATTAGGTATTAATTCTATAACCCAAGTAGGGGCCAATTGGGCTCGAGTTCGGACTAGTTTGGGCCAAGATTGAAGCCCAACTAGTGGGCTGAAAACACTGTAGTTGGGCTGAAAACACTGTAGGTGGTAGCACCGCTTGGGCTGGGCGGTGGCACCGCCCAGTGCCCGAGAGCTAGGTGGTAGTACCGCTTGGGCTGGGCGGTGGCACCGCCCAGCACTGTCAACGTTTGATAGTTACAGGCGGTGGCACCGCCAGCATCGGGAACCCAAAGAGAATTCAAATTTTAGAGCCCAAATTTGAATCCTCTTGAGGCCTATAAATACCCCTCAAATCTCAGCTGAGATTACAACTTTTGAGAAGCATTTTGATTGAGAGAAAAGTCTTAGAAAGTCTTAACAAGTCTTGTTTTCAATTTGCTAGAAAGTTCTCCTCCTTTTTTATTGAAAATTTGTAAGAGGTTGAACTGCTTGTAAAAGGTTGTAAGAGGGGTATTTACCCTTCCATTTCAAGAGATTTGCTAGTGGAAGGTGGGAGCCTCATCGAAGAGGGGCCTCGCAAGTGGATGTAGGTCATTTGACCGAACCACTCTAAAATCAGCGTAATCTCTGGTTTGCTTTTCATTGTCGCTGTTTACATTACTGCAAACCTTCTTTCAAGTTAAGCTTTTCAAGTTCCGTTCTTATCGTACGAAAGATTTTCTAAAACCGAAGTTTTAATCCGCTGCACTAATTCACCCCCCCCTCTCAGTGCCGCTCCGATCCTAACATCGACCACCTACATGCAGGGGCCACAAGCGGTCGGCGGTCGTCCACCCGTAAGTAGGGCCGCCTGCAGTGCAAGCCGCCTGCGCATGACCACTATGCGTAAGGGCGACGCTTGCAAGCACTGGGCCTACTGACGAACCCCCTTTCGGGCGATGCCCACAGGGAAAACCGCCGCCTACGGGCGAGCCACTTGTGGGCACGACACTTACAAGGGCGCCAGCCCGAGGGGGGGTGTCGTCTATAGGTGCTATGCTCATGGGCAGAATCGCCCATAGGCACACTGCTCGTGAGCGAGCCATCTGTAGGCAGGGGTGGGTCTCCCCTCATAGTGGCGGCCGTCGATAGGGTGGCGGTGGCCGCAATGCAGGGGAGAAGGAGAAGGGGCAGTAGATTTTTTGGGCAAACTATAGTTTTGCCCCTCTGAATTTCAAAAATTTTGAATTCTATCCTTTTATCTGAATTATAAAAATACCCTAATAATTAAAAAAAATTCCTTGTATGTCCCTAATTTTAGAAAAATATTAGTTAATTAAAAGGTTTAATTAACTATTATTATTATCTAGTAGTCCTACATCATGATATTTATATGTAATGTATGATATTGACGGATGATCATGGATTGTGTGATGTGTGTGTACATGTGATTATTATTATTATTATTGGGGTCTGCGAGTCTCCAATTTTATTCTCGTTTATTGTTGGGCATGTGTGTCTATGATTAAGTTGTAATCACATAAGGAGGTATAGCGGGAGTATCGAAGCGATAACGGGACCCATACGGTTGAGACGGACGATCGCGACACATAGAGATGCATCGAGATGCCGACGGAACCGACTAGGATGAGATGGACGATCATAGGTCATGGAGATACACCGCTGTACACATAGATCTTGATGTGAGTGATTACACCCACTAGCTCTGGCCTGATCATATTAGGTTATGGTCCATGATCATCTAGTGTGATGTGTAATTTCTCCTGCGGTGTCCCCTCAGTCTTCCTAGTGTAGAAGATGCTCTTAGATATCTCATATTGTTGAGTCCTTCCCTGTTCCTCAAATAGTTTACAAACATATAGGAGAATGGATCTGGCATCCGTCTTTTTATGTTATCTTTATAACTCAAGAGTCATGGAGCCTAACATGTAACACTGAACAAGAGTGGAGTCATCTATGTATTTCACGTAGTGAGTGATCTCATCATCGCTTGTCCCTTCCTCAGGTGTAGGCATCACTATATCAATGACATATGTGATTTTCTCTACCGTGAGAATAATTCTCAAGTTGTGAAGTCAATCCGTATAATTCAGACTAGTGCGGGAGTTGACATCAAGTATGTCATATAAGGGATTTGAAAGCAACATTTTTTGAAAATAAAGATGCAACAAAAATAAATAACATGTAGATTTCATAGAAAAATAAATAAGATATAGACTTCTATCTTAATCTACTCCCACTATTTTTCCAGTGAATCACGTGATACCCTCAACACGTGAAACGAAAGTCTCTGACAGACTTCTAGTATGGATCAGGATTCAATCAGCATCTTAGTGTAACCTCGAGAGACTCGACCAATCACACTAAGCCCAAAAGGTAGGCAACTCTTGCTGATCATAACTCCTTGTGATTCCTATCCTTTTCGGCCTTCGAACCACCATGGTCTCGAAGGACTCGACCAACCATGATATCCAGTTAAGTCAATATCATCATTACAAGATGAGTCTGATTCGATAATATACCCTCGAGAAACTCGACCAAGAATACCATGTCCTCAAGTCACCGGTGATATCTATCTGTCATAGGTAAGATAGCGATTCACGATATATGTGAGCCTTGAGGGACTCGACCAACTCAACCTACATTGAGAATCGGTTCCTACCTATAACGAGGGAAGGTCACATGAGTCAATCTAATTGCCTCACGTTTATCGACTTAATATTATCGAGAGAGGAGATTTTGATTTGGTCTCATAATATGTCACACAGATACATATTTAATATATATCTACATCACATGCAAATATATATATATATATATATATAGTGTGTGTGTGTATATAAGTAGTCACACATAATATGAGCAATCACACCAAATGATCATAGACCATAACCTAATATGATCAGGCCTGAGCTAATGGGCCTAATCACTCACATCAAGATCTATGTGTGCAACGGCGTATCTCTATGCCCTATGATCATCCATCTCATCCTCGTCGATTTCGTCGGCATCTCGATGCATCTCCATGTGTCACGATCATCTGTCTCGGTCTCATCATGCGAAGATTTAGGGTATGTGTTCACCTTGAATGAGGGTTGAGTTGGTTGAGTCCCTCGAGACTCACCTATATCATAAATCGCTATCTTGCCTATGACATAGAGATGTCACCAGTGACCTGAGGACATTGTATGTTTGGTCAAGTCTCTCGAGGGTATATCATCGAATCAGACTCATCTTGTAATGATGGTGCTGACTTAACCACACATCATAGTTGGTCAAGTTCCTTGAGACCATGGTGGTTCGAAGGCCGAACATGACGAGAATCATAAGGAGTTGTGATCAATAAGAGTTGCTTATCTTTTGAGCTTAGTGTGATTGATCGAGTCCCTCGAGGTTACATTAAGATGCTGATTGAATCTCGATCCCCACTAGAAGTCTGCCGAAGACTTCCGTTTCACGTGCTGACGGTGTCACATGACTCGCTAGTAAAATAGTGGGAGTATATTAAGATAGAAGTCCATTGTTTATTTTCTATAAAATCTGTATGTTATTTATTTATGATGTATCTTTATTTTCATAAATATGTTGCTTTCAAATCTCTTACATGGCATACTTGATGTCAATTGCCTCACTGGTCCGAATTATACGGATTGGCTCCGTAACTTGAGAATTGTTCTCATGATGGAGAAAATCGCATACGCCCTTAATACAGTAATACCTACACCCGAGGAAGGGGCAAACGAGAATGAGATTGCTCATCACGTGAAGTACATAGATGAGTCCACTCTTACTCAGTATTACATGTTGGGCTCTATGACTCTTGAGTTACAGAAACAACATGAAAAGTTGGATGTCAGATCCATTCTCCTACATGTTCGCAAACTGTTTGAGAAACAGGGAACGACTCAGCGATATGAGATATGAGTCTCTTCCACGCTAGGATGATTGAGAGGACACCGGTTCATAACCATATCCTAAAGATGATTGAGTGGATAGAGAAACTCACATGTCTAAGAATGGTCCTAGAGGATAACTTGTGTGTGGATCTTGTGCTTCAGTCCCTACTAGATTCTTTTTCACAGTTCATAATGAATTTTAATGTGAACAAGCTTGATGTGACTCTCCCTAAGCTCCTTAATATGTTGAGGGAGGCAGAGAGCACTATCAAGAAAGAGAAGCTAGTTCTCTATATTAGTGAGACCAAAAAGAAAATGAAAGCAAAAAAGTCCCTTAAGAAGAGCAAGGGCAATGACAGACCAAGTAAAGCAAAGATTGTTAAGAAAGACCCGATAAAAGACAAAGGCCAGTACTTCCACTATGGTAAAGATGGGCACTAGAAGAGAAACTGCAAAGAGTACCTTGCAGAGAGGGTGAAACAGAAGCTTAAAGAAGTTTCAGGTACATTCATGATTAGTGTCCAATTATTAGATTTTTATGATAGTGCATGGGTATTGGATACCGATAGTGCTTATCACATCTATAATTTATTATGGATTCTCACAAAGCTTAGGAGATTGGCGAGAGAAATACTGCATAATGATTTATTTATGCTAGACACTACTCCACATATCATGAGTCTAAGTGTATCGAAGAGGAAACGAGATGAGATGAGCAGTGCATACATGTGGCATTATAGGCTAGGTCACATCCATGAGAGAAAGAACCAAAAGTTGCTAAAGGATGGATATCTAGATCCATTCGACTATGAGTTATATGCAACTTGTGAGTCTTGTCTTCATAAAAGATTGACCAACTCTCCTATTAGTGGAACTAGAGAGAGCCACTGAACTGTTGGAACTCACATATAGTGATGTATATGGACCTATGTCAACTCATGCCATAGGTGATTACTCCTACTTTATTACTTTTACTAATGATTTTTTAAGGTATAGACATATGTACTTGATAAAGTATAAGTCTGAGACCTTTAAGAAATTCAGAGAATATAAGAATAAAGTAGAGAACTAGACTAGAAAGAGTATCAAGACTCTTCGATTATATCAAGGAGGTAAGTACTTAAGTACAGAGTTTACCCAATTCTTCAAGGACCATGTGATTCTATCCTAATGGATACCTCCTTATACACCTTAGCTCAATGGTGTATTTGAAAGGAGAAATCATACACTGTTAGATATGGTACGGTCCATGATGAGTTTCGCTGACCTACCCATCTCATTCGAAGGAGACACCATTGAGACTATAGCTTACCTTCTGAATAGAGTTCTAACTAAATTGATAGTGTCTACACTATATGAGATATAGAAAGGAAAAATGCTCGATCTTAAGGTTGTTAAGATTTAGGGCTGACCTGCCCATATTAAAAGACATAACTCTAATAAATTGGAATCGATGATGGAGCGATGCATGTTCGTGGGATACCGTAAGGAAACTTATGGGTATTATTTTTATCATCCCGAGGACTAAAATATCTTTGTAGCCAAGAGAGCGGTGTTCTTTTAGAATGAACACATTCTTGGCGGAGACAGTGGGAGCATTATAGAGTTGAGCAAGGTTGGAGAACCTAGCTTAAGCACCACTCCATAGCCCGAGTATGTTCAAGTACCTAGTACATATGTTTTGACTTTACATAGGTCTAGCAGAGTATCTCATCCTCTTGAGAGATATGTGGGACATATTAGAGGAGATGATGTTGAGGATATTGATCATCAGACCTACGAGGAGGCTATTACAAGTATAAACTCTAGGAAGTGGCAAGAAGGCATGAATTCTGAGATGGAATCCATATACTCCAACAAGGTTTGGAACATAATTGATGCACCCGAGGGTATTATACCCATCGGTTGTAAGTGGATCTTCAAGAAGAAGATTGGAGTAGATGGAAAGGTAGAGACCTATAAAGCAAGGCTGGTGGATAAGGGGTAACGTCAAAGGCAATGTGTTGATTATGATGAAACCTTCTCACCTGTAGTAATGCTGAAATCCATCTGAATTCTATTGGCTATTGCAGCACACTATGATTATAAGATCTAGTAGATGGATGTGAAAATTGCATTCCTCAATGGCAACCTCGAGGAGGAGGTGAATATGATACAACCAGAAGGATTCATATCCAAGGACTGCCTAGATAAGGTGTGCAGGTTGCTTAGGTTTATTTATGGACTAAAGCAAACTTCCCGAAATTGGAACATAATATTTGATGAGGCAATCAGATCTTATGACTTCGTTAAGAATTAAGATGAGCCTTGTGTGTACAGGAAGGTAAGTGGAAGCACTCTTACCTTCTTGGTGTTATATGTGGATGACATCCTGATCATTGGGAATGATGTAGGAATCATATCCACAATAAATGCTTGGTTATCTAGACACTTCTACATGAAGGACTCAGGGGAAACATCTTATATCTTAGGGATTCAGATCTATAGAGATAGATCCAAGAGGATGATTGGCTTATCCCAATCTAGGTACATAGACACCATTGTCAAAAGGTTTGGCATAAAAAATTCCAAGAGATGTCTCATAGCGATGAGACATTGGATATCGCTTTCTAGGAGTATATCCCCAAAGACTTTTGAAGAAAGGGCGAACATTGATAGAATTCCCAATGCGTCAGCGATAGGGTCTATCATGTATGTCATGCTATGTACCAAGCCTGATATAGCGCATGCTCTTAGTGTCATGAGTAGGTATCAAGCGGATCTAGGCTTGGAGCACTGAAAAGCAGTAAAGTATATCCTTAAAGACTTGAGAAGGACTAAGAATCTTTTACTAGTATATGGAGGTAGTAGCCTTAGGATTGAAGACTACACGGACTCGAGTTTTCAATCTGATGTCGATGATAGTAAGTCAAATTCAAGGTATATGTACAACTTAAATAGAGGAGCAGTATGCTAGAAGAGTTCTAAGTAAGATACTACTGCTGTCTCGACCACAAAAGCGGAGTACATTGCTGCAATAGAGGCAACAAAAGAGGGAGTCTAGATAAAAAAATTTATCACAGATCTGGGAGTCGTATGGACAACGAGGAGTCGATTCCCTTATTTTACGATAACTACGAGGCGATTGCTCAAATAAGGGAACTCAAGTCTCATCAGAAGTATTTTGAGGAGGTTTCAACTTATTAGAGATATCATGACTCGAGGAGATATAGTAGTGGAAAGAGTTTCATCCGAAGATAACATAGCAGATCCACTAACAAAGTCATTTACTCATATTGTCTTTGAGTGTCATGAGGGTCTGATGGGGATCAGATAGATAGGTGATTGATTTTATGTCAAGTGGGAGATTGCTAGTCATAAGTGCCCTGTAAGCCAATCACGTGAGTAATGGAATATGTGACTTGACACACAATCTTTTTGCTTATTATTATTATTTGATATTTTATCACTTTATTTTGCTTGTTGCTTGAATATATTGTGATATCCATAGATCTGTGCAATTAGAATCATATTGTGATGAGATCGTGATAATAAGACTGATTCGCCTTTAAACATATATCCTAAATAATCCCGATCATAGGATACTCAAGAGGGACACCGAGATAATCGAACAGATTGGTGTGCTGTGTACCCGTTCATATAATGGATACAATTGGTCTCATAGTTGCTCATGTTAGGACATTAGAGATATAATACGTGTGCTCATTAGAAAATGAGTTCACTAATTGATCCGCTTGCGAAATGCTAGATGGTTGATGATGCCTTATTGTTAGACAACGATTACGTAGTCCCAATGGTGCATCTAATCTTTAGACTTGAGACACCAAGGATATCCTATATGAGTACTACACTCTTTGATACCGGACTTATAGGTCTTGAGGTTCCAAATCTAGCACAACCGATCATCCGGAGTGATAGTCAACCTTATGAGGACTATTAAGTGTCGATAGAGGATCATCCACTCTCGATATTATGAGAGGAATATCACATGTGTTCTTGCTCGAACAAATCTCTAGCCAAGGTTATTCAGATTGAGAGAGAAAGAGTTCTCCGGAGGAATCCGATTAGAGTAAGAGACTCGAGTAGAAACTGTATGGGTCTAACAACACCATGCCCCGTATACGGTCTTTGAGATATTAGATAGATGAGAGATTATAGGTATATGGTAATTGAGAATAGACAAGTTCAATGGATTGGATTCCCCTATATCGTTTGGGGACTACAGCGTAGTGGCATAGTACATTCGTAGTCGATGAGTCAAGTGAATTATTATGGAGATAATAATTTACTGAGTCAAAAAAAGTTCTGACATGTATGACTCACTATCAGCTCGATATTGACCTTAGAGGGTCACACATATATAGTAAGCATTGTGATGAGTAGAGGTTCGGATATGAGATATCTGTCGAATCTCCTATCTTATTGAATATCCAATAAGCCCATGAATTATTGGATCCTATAAATGAGATCAAATAAGAGCCAATGAGAGATTATTGGATAGAGATCCACTAATATAATAGACTTTGGTAGTTGGATGAAGATCCAATACCCAATATGGCAAGATCCATTAGGGTTAAGTTGATATGGGACCTCTATAAATAGGAGGAACTAATGGTTCATAGGCTACAACCTTTTTGGGTTGCCTCTCCTAGTCTCCTCCCCTTCTCCTCCTTAGATAGCAAGCTTGAAGTTTTGAGGAGTATCGTCGCAGCCTTACTATATGGATTACCACTAGAGAGGAGGACACTTGACCTCCTTCACCCTCTCCTAGAGATTTGTAGGGATTCAGGGATATACGATCTCCCTAGGTAACACAATCTTTACTATATGCAATTTTAAGTTTCACGATTTTTGTGCACCAATCTTTGCACGGTGACGAACACATCTTTGAGAAATTGAGGATTTTGCTTTTAATATTCTTCCGCTACGTATGTAATGTCGACCCCAAGATTTTCCAACAGGTTGGCAAAGCTCATCATGGATCACACCATGTCTAACAGTATACGATTCCTCATTTAGATACATCATTGGGTTGACATGTATAAGGAGGTATCAATTGGGATAGAATCTCATGGTCCTTAAGGAACTGAGTGAACTCAGTACTCAAGTACTCACCTCTTCGATCCGATCAAAGTGTCTTTGTACTTTTTTCAATCTAATTCTCCACTTCATTATTATATTCTTTAAATTTTTTAAAGGTCTCGGACTTATATTTCATTAAGTATGCATATCCAGAAATCATCAATAAAAGTAATAAAGTAGGAGTAATCACCTATGACATGAGTTGACATGGGTCCACATACATCACTATGTATGAGTTCCAACAGCTCAGTGACTCTCTCTCTAGTTCCACTAAATGAAGAGTTAGTTAGTTTTCTACGAAGGCAAGGCTCGTAAGTTGCATATGACTCATAGTCGAATGGATCTAGATATCCGTCCTTTAGTAACTTTTGAATTCTTCCCTTATGGATATGACGTAGCCTACAATGTCACAAGTATGTACTATTCGCCTCATCTCATTTTCTCTTGGATACACTTACATTCATGATATGTGGAGTAGTGTATAGCATGAACAAACTATTATGCAATATTCCTCTCGTGATGATCCAATCATCTAATAATATTGAACAACCATTATTCTCAAAAAGTAATTTATATCCACTAACTATCAAACATGAAATGGAAATAATTTTTTTGATAATAAAATGAACAAAATATCATGCATCCAATGCAATAATAGCTCTACCAAGTAGATGTATGGTGACCTCGCCAATAGTTACTACAGCAACTTTTGCTCCATTGCCCATCTTAAGGTTCATCTCATCTCTCGCCAATCTCCTAGGTCTTGCTAGAACCTGCAACGAATTACAAATATGATAAGCACTACTAGTATTCAATACCTATGTGCTATCATAAGAGTCTAACAAATGGAGATTGATCATGAATGTACCTGAAGCTTCTCCGAGCTTCTATTTTGGCATCTCTTCAAGGTACTCTTTACAGTTCCTCTTCCAGTGCTCATCTTTGCCGTAGTGGAAGCATTGGCCTTTATCCTTTACCGGGTCTTTCTTGGTAACATTTATTTTATTCGGTTTGCCCTTGCCCTTGCCATTCTTATGGGACTTTTCTACCTTTCTTTTATTTCTGGTCTCACTGGTATAGAGAACTGGATTCTCTTTCTTGATAGTGCTCTCTACCTCCCTCAACATATTGAGGAGCTCAAGGAGAGTCACCTCAAGCTTGTTCATATTAAAATTCATTATGAACTGTGAAAAGGAATCTAATAGGGACTAAAGCACAATATCCACATATAGGTTATCATCTAAGACCATTCCTAGACATGTAAGTTTCTCTATGAACTCAATCATCTTTAGGATATGGTTCTGAACCGGTGTCCCCTTAGTCATCCTAATGCGGAAGAGGCTCTTAGATATCTTATATCGCTGAGTCCTTCCTTATTCCTCAAACAGTTTGTGGACATGTAGGATAATGGATATGACATCCATCTTTTCATGTTATCTCTATAACTCAAGAGTTATGGAGCTCAACATGTAACACTGAGCAAAAGTGAAGGCAGCGAGCGATCTCATCATTGCTTGCCCTTTGCTTGCCCTTTCCTTGGGCGTAGGCATCACTATATCAAGGACGTACATGATTTTCTCTATCGTGAGAATAATTCTCAGGTTGTGGAGCCAATCTGTATAATTTGGACCAGTGATGCAGTTGACATCAAGTATGCCACGTAAGGGATTTGAAAGTTACATTTTCTGAAAATAAAGATGCAACAAAAATAAATAACATATAGATTTTACAGAAAAATAAATAATCAAAATATGGACTTATATCTTATTCTACTCCCACTATTTTTCTAGCGAGTTATGCGACACCGTCAACACGTGAAATGAAAATCTCCGATGGACTTCTAGTGGGGATTGAGATCTAATCAATATCTTAGTATAACCCTGAGGGACTCGACAAATCATACTAAGTCCAAAAGGTAGATAACTTTTGCTGATAACAACTTTTTGTGATTCCCATCCTGTTCGGCCTTTAAACCACCATGGTCTCGAGGGACTCGACTAAGCATACCATGTCCTTAAGTTCACGATATAGGTGAACCTCGAGGGATTCTACCAACTCAACTTACATTGGGAATCAATCCGTACTTATAACGATAGAAGGCCACGTGAGTTAATCTAATTGCCTCACGTTTACCGACTTAAAATTATTGAGAGAGGAGATTTTGATTTGGTCTCCTAATATGTCGTGTCACACACACACACACACATATATATATATAGTATGTGTACAAGCAATCACATTAGATAATCATGGACCACAACCTAATGTGATCAGGCTCGAGCTAGTGGGCCTAATGTGATTAGGCTCTAATTACTCGTATCAAGATCTATGTGTGTAGTGGTGCATCTCTATGCCTTGTGATTGTCCATTTTATCCTCGTCGGTTTCGTCGACATCTCAATGCATCTCTATGCGTCATGATCGTCCGTCTCGGTCTCATGGGTCCCGCTTTCGCTTCTATGCTCCTATTACATCTCTTTATATGATTACAACTTAATAATAGGCATGTAGGCTCAACAATAAACGAGAATAAAATTGGAAGCTCGCAGGCCCCAATAATAATAATCACATCACATATACACACATCACATAATCCATAATCATTCATCCACATCATACATCACATGTACATATCATAATATAGGACTAATAGATAATAATAATAATAATTAATTAAACTAATATTTTTTTAATTGGAGACATGTAGGGAATTTTCTGAATTATGAAGGGCATTTTGGTAATCTAATATAGAAAGGACAAAACTTAAAATTTCTAAAATTCTAAGGGGCAAAACTATCTTTTGTCCAGAAAACCCTAAACCCTTCTCCTTCTCCTCTACTATGTTGCGACCGTCGTGTTAGAACCCTTGCAAATTCTAAACTTGGGATTGATCTCTTTAAGGGATCGGCCTCCTTGGAACTCTATAGGGGTTCCTCCCTCCAAGTTGCTACTCAAAGGCTGCAAAAAAGATTCATCTATTGCTTATGAAAAGAGAAGGAATATATGGCTATTTTTAGGGCTTCTAAACCCTAACTCCTAATAGGACTCCTACTTAAGACTCTTACTTCTAACCAACTCCTAATAGGACTCCTACTCAAGACTCTTATTCCCTTACAACTCCTAATTCTTCTCTAAGAAAAAACCTCCTACATGAATGCCCCTCTCAATTAGGGCTCTCATAGCTAGAGTCCTAACAGAATGTCCCTCTCAATTAGGACTCTCCTAGCTAGAGTCCTAACAGTTTTACATGAATGTCCCTCTCAATTAGGACTCTCTAAGCTAGAGTCCTAACAGACCCGCCCTCTTCAAATCAGCCTTATCCTTGAGGCTGATGATTCGTGAATTTTAGGAATTTGATCTTCAAGTCGTCATAGTTCTCCCAAGTGGCATCTTCTATTGGTAGGTTCGCCCATTGTATTAGCACTTCATTAGTGGGTCGTCGTTATGGCTGCCTTAAGTTTGTCGAAGGCAGTGGAGGCTCTGTCCGACCATTGGAAGACATCTTTTTCTAGTAAGGAAGTAAGTGGTGCACTGATCTTTCCATAGTTTTTCACGAACTTACGGTAGTAGCCTATTAAACCCAAAAAGCCATGTAGCAATTTTATGTTCCTCGGGGTAGGCCAATTTTGCATTGCTTTAATTTTGAAGGGGTCCACCGTCACACCTTCCTTTGATATGATATGCTCAAGATATTTCACCTTTTGTTGAAGAAAGTAAAAATTCGTAGTGGTCGTTGTGTGTTCGAAAGGCGGTTTTCGGTATGACTTCTTCATACACTCGTATTTGATAATACCCGGATCGAAGGTCCAGCTTTGTGAATATTTGTGCTCCCTTTCATCTAGCAATTCATCTGCTATTGGAATAAGGTATTTGTTCTTGATGGTTATGCCATTGAGAGCTCGGTAATCAACGCATATTCGCCATGTTCCGTCCTTCTTGTGTACAAGTAGCACCGGTGAAAAGTAGAGGTTGCAACTTGGCCGAATAACTCCTGTTTCAAGCATCTCTTTTAAAATCCTTTCTATAACATTATTCTGGAGATGTGGATACCGATATGGCTGAGTATTTGCTGGAGATTTGACTGAAAAAATCATTATATAATGATCATGCCGACGACTAAGAGGTAGGTTGTGCGGCTTATCAAATATATCTGAAAATTTAGTAAGCAAAGGAAATAGGTTTAGAACTTCAAATTCTATTGGCTCTCCTTTAATTTGCTGCTCAAGTTATACCAAAAAGCCGCTGCATGCTTTATGCAAAACCTTCTCCATTTGTTGTGTGCAAATCGTTGTTACGTCGCTCCCACGTTTCCCGTTCAGTATCACATGTTTCTCCTTACTATAAAATTTCATAATTAGTTGCATAAAATTCCAAGAATTATCACCTAATGTCGTCAACCATTTAATTCTGAGTATGGCCTCATGATCATCAAGAGGGAGAAGGAAGAAATATGCAATTATCTCTTGGTAAGGCCTCATGATCAGCAACAGTTTCACTTGCGGGCGCCTATGATCATACTTCAAAATCCATCCGTCGGTGGCCTTAACATGAAACCTGCAGTGATTCTTGATAGGTAATGGCATCCGAACAGCAAGTTTACTATTTAGGAAGTTAGTAGTACTGCTCGGGTCGATGAGAACAGTGATCGGTTGTTGTTTGAGAAGGCCTCCAACTTTCATCGTTTGCGGGTTTGAGTAGCCGACTAGTGCGTGTACTATAACGTCAGTCGATTGTGACTCTTCTTCCACATCTTCTTTATGTTCAAGGTTCTCTTCTAAATATTCAATGACCTCTTCTTCTATTGGTTCAATCACAAGAAGTCTCCCTTTCATCGTTTGCGGGTTTGAGTAGCCAGCTAGTGTGTGTACTGTAACGTCGGTCGGTTGTGGCTCTTCTCTTGTCGACCTCTTTGGTGAAGGGACTCGATCGACAATAGGGGGGGTTGAGGGCTTTAATATTGCTGGTTGAGGAGTGACCCTAGTCCTGCGAGCTTCATGGTTCAATTGCTCCTCTTGATGTCGTGCGAAAAAGATGGTTGCCATAAGCATGTACGGTTGTCGTGCTTTAACTTCTCCTCGGATCTCCGGCTTCAAGCCCTCAATGAAGGTCCTCAATAGCTGTTTTTGAGACCAATCATGAGTTTGATTAGATAACCTTTCAAACCTGGTTTGGTACTCCTGAATGGTGGAGGTTTGCTGGATCTTTGCTAGTTGTCCGTCAATATTCTTGTAATCGGTTGGTCTGAAGCGGATCAGCAGTCCTTCTTTGAATTGTGGCCATGAAAAGACTCCATAAGTATGTTCAAACCAGTCAAACCACTGTTTAGCATCCCCTTCAAGATGTATAGCTATAATTTTCACCATAGATGCATCTGCGGTTTTGTGGTACCAAAAATATCGCTCCGCGCACGAGATCTAACCAATCGGGTCTCCTTCTTCCCATCTAGGGAAGTCCACTCTCATGCATGGATAGTTGGGGTTGGTCATAAAGCTTTCCCTCTCTTGGAAGTCATATCTTCGGGCTTGGTGCGATTGAGCAAAGCTCTCTCCGTGATATGATTTTTTTGGGCTTAGTGGTCGGCCCAATCTGAGTTCAGTAAAGAGCGTCCAAATCTTATCCTCCATTCGCTCCTCGAAGGCTTCGAATTTAGCATTGATTACCTTCTCAGATGTCATAGTATATGCCACCAAATCTGTGATATTAAGATCTCTTTTTTCTTGTAGGGTTAAAGGTCTGGATTGGTTGAGAGAGGTGATGGTCGAAAGGGTTGGTGGATTGGTGGATGTAGGCTACGGTTTAGGATTGTTTTGTGGCTGTTTTGGGTGCAGTTTGAGGGTGTGGTTTAGTGGAGTTTTAGGGCTATGGATGAATGTTTTGGATCTGTGGTAGATGGTAGCAAAGGTTTGATAGAAATCAGTGGAAGTTGCAGCAAGCATGTGCTGTCTTGTAAGAGTAGAATTGTCGTCGAAGAAACAACGGTTTCTCGACGCAATTTCTACCAAAAACTTGAGAGAATTGATAGCAAAATCACAGTTTATATAACAGCAAGGATATCTAATTTAAACAAGAAACTTTTGGCGGTATAACAGCAAGGAAATTGGTGCAAGTTGTGATTGCAGAATTCTTGTCGAAAAATTTCAACGGGTTACGATGAAAATTTGCAGCAACATAAAATCGTATTTAGAGATGAATTTCTTAATAGATCAATCTTAGATGGAAGCCAAGATGATCTATGAAGTGTATAAGAAATTTCATTCAAAAAAGATTGCAAATAGATGGGTTAAGGGAACAATATGTGGCTGAAATATTCTGCAGCACAAATTTTTAGGTATAGCAGATTAGACATAAAAGATCAGTGGTTTATATTAAGAATTTTTTTATGAAACTAAAGGGAAATCCACTGTTAGAAAGTGTCAAAGCTATCATAAAAATTTCGTAGAGATTTGGATAGAAACAATGTAGTATCAAGATCAAACAAACAGTGCTATACGGCTGAAATTTTACAGTGCATATTTTCAAGTATAGCAGATTTGACGTAAAAGATCAATGGTTTATATTGAGAATTTTTTGAAAAAACAAAAGGAAAATCTGCTGTTAGGAAGTGTTAAAGATGTCATAAAAATTTCATAGAAATTTGGATAGAAAAAACATAGTAGCAAGATCAAACAGATGGTACTATGCGGTTGGAATTCTGCAATGTATCTTTCGTCGTAGAGATGAAAACTTTGTGACGAAAGGTTTATGCAGCAATATAGGAACAGTTTTTTTTTTTGGATTTTCGAATAAGGATAACTAAATTGCAGCAGAAGTAAGGTAGGAAATCAGAACCTGTTGCAATTCACGGGGAGATCAAAGGATGATCCGCGGTGGTGGAGATGATGTAGGAATTCGGCGACGATCTTTTAAGCAATTGTGGGAATTGCTTTGGGCAGTTGTGGAGGGCTAATGGATGGTAGTGGAAGGGCAGCGAGATACCAAGAACGCTGCTCTAATACCAGGTGTTAGAACCCTTGCAAATTCTATACTTGGGATTGATCTCTTTAGGGGATCAGCCTCCTTGGAACTCTATAGGGGTTCCTCCCTCCAAGTTGCTGCTCAAAAGCTGCAGAAAAGATTCATCTATTGCTTATGAAAAGAGAAGGAATACATGGCTATTTATAGGGCTTCTAAACCCTAACTCCTAATAGGACTCCTACTTAAGACTCTTACTTCTAACCAACTCATAATAGGACTCCTACTCAAGACTCTTATTCCCTTACAACTCCTAATTCTTCTCTAAGAAAAAATCTCCTACATGAATGCCCCTCTCAATTAGGACTCTCATAGCTAGAGTCCTAACAGAATGTCCCTCTCAATTAGGACTCTCCTAGCTAGAGTCCTAACAGTTTTACTTGAATGTCCCTCTCAATTAGGACTCTCCAAGCTATAGTCCTAACACGTCACCACCCTACCGGCGGTGGTCACTATGTCGAGGAGGGGGGGTGTGTGGGGGAGGTGTGGACACCGTCTTTGCCCACGGGCAGCTCGCTCGTGAGCGGTATGCCTATGACGCCATCCCAGCAAGCAAGCGTCCCCTTTGCCCGTGGGCAAGCGCCGCCCCTTCAACGATAGTGCCCAAAGCGACGCGCGCAATGAGCCGACACCGCCCCAACAAGCGAACCCCCCATGGGCGCAGCACACGCAAGCGCCCCCGCAAGGGCTCGCCCTTGGGCGGCGGGTGCCACCTCTGCAAGCGAGCACCGCCTGTAAGGGGGCTCGCCCAAGGGCCCAGCGCCCGCACGCGCCACCCTTGCAGGCGAGCGTAGTGCCCACATGCAAGTAGCCTTGCCTATGAGCAGACCATTGTCACCTCCCGGCCGCTTGCGGCCCCTACATGTAGGTGGCCTGTTGCAAATGGGCGAGACCTCCCTTAGAGCTCTCAGCTAAGGTTGCAAGCAGCCTTTGGCCAACCTACGGGAGTAGCAATAGTTGCTGCCCTTTCTCATCTTTTTCATCAACGATTTTGATGTCAAAAGCTTTTCTAAAACAAAACATACACGTTCAAAACCAATCTTTTGCACAAACAACTTGGCTCTGATACCACTATAGAAAAATCTAAATGTAGCATCACATACGCAGCGAAAGAATAGAAAACAAAAATCCCAAATTTTTCAAAAAGGCATTTGTCATCGTGCGTAGATTGGTGTGTAAAAACTCGCGAAACTTAAATTCACGTGTGAGATAGTTGTGTTTTACCTAGGGAGATCGTATATCCCTGAACCACTATAGATCTATAGGAGAGGATGAAGGAGGTCAAGTGTCCTCCTCTCTAGCGGTGATCCACATAGCAGGGTTGTGACGACGCTCCTCAAATTGTTGTACAAATCTCCGCACCTATTATATGAGAAGAAGGGGAGAGAAGAATAGGAGGTGACAACTAAGTAGTCTCTAGCCTATGGGCCTTTGGTTCTCTCCTATTTATAGAGACCCCTTATCAACTTAACTATAATGGATCATACTCTATTGGGTACTGAATCTTCATCCAACTACCCAAGCCTCTTAAATTAGTGGATCTCTATCTAATAATCTCTCATTAACTCTTATTTGATCTTATTCATAGGATCAAATAATTCAAGGGCTTATTGGATATCCAATAAGATAGGGGCTCCAACGGATATCTCATATCTGAACCTCTACTTATCGCAATGCCTACCATATGTGTATGACTCTCTAGGCCCAATATCGAGCTAGCTATGAGTCATACTTATTATAACTCCTTCTGGCTCACTGAATTATTATCTTCATAATAACTCACTCGACTCATCGATTACGGACGTATTATGCCACTATGTCGTAACCCTGAAACGATATAAGAAAATCCAATCCTTTGGTCCAATATGTCCTCAGTTACTATGTACCTATAGTCCCTCATTCATCTAATATACTAGAGACCGTATACCAAACATGGTGTTGTCAAACCCATACGGTTTCTACTTGAGTCTCGCTCTAATCGGATTCCCCTAGAGAATTCTTTCTCTCTCTCAATCTGAATAACTCTAGCTAGGGATTCGTTTGAGGAAGAACATATAGGATATTTCTCTCATGACACCGAGAGCAGATGATCCTCTATCGATACTCAATAGCTCTCGTAAGGTTGACTACCACTCTCGATGACCGGTTGTACTAGATCTAGAACTTCCAAACCTATAAATCTAATATTAAAGAGTGGAGTACTCATATAGGATATCATTGGTGTCTCAAGTCTAAGGACCAAGTATACCACTACGACAACGGAATCGTTGACTGATAATGAGGTATTATTAACCATCTGATATTTTATGAGCGGATCAATTAGTGAACTCATTCTTCAATGAGCACATACACTGTAGCCCTGTGTCCCCACATGAATAGCTATGAGACCAGTTACCTTCATCATATGGACTGGTATATAACATATCAATTTATTCGGTTATCTCAATATCTCTTTCGAGTAACTTATGACTAGGATTATTTATGGTTTGTGTTTAAAGGTGAATTGATCTCATTATCATGATATCATTACGATCCAATTCCCATTATATAAATCCATTAACATTACAACATATATATATATATATATATATATATATATATATATATATATATATATATATATATATATATATATATATATATATATATGCAACAAGCAATATAAAGTGATAAAATATCAAATAATTTAATAAGTAAAAAAATATGTATCATGTCATACCTGTCATCAGTGATTAGATTGCAAAGCATCTATGACTAGCAAGAACACTTTGGTGGGAACGAGCAAGCGGCTCGAGTTTATCCTTTGGGGGTAAGGGACCTAGGTCGATAAACAAATTCTAGTGTCTCATCGGTGTTTGTGTTAAGGTGGATATATCCTTATATGGGAATTATGGCAATTGCCCTCCTGAATAAAAGTATTGTGGTTGGAGGTGAAGCCTCCTCACTAGAGTATTTGTTGAGAGATTTGGTAGATAGATGTTTCTACAACATCGAGCCATTCTTCTAGCATCAAATTATTAGAAAAAAATGTTATTGACGTCTTGGTCAGCTTGACATAATTCAGACCTATATGCATATGATTGACTAAAATGGCTTCGAGGTGGCTCTAAGGTGGATTTGAGGTGGCTCTAAAGTGGAGGTATCGAGCTCCCGTGATGAAAGTATTGTGCTCCTAAGATGGCACCTGCATGAATACCAGAGTTGGGAGAGGTCTTTTAGTCCAATCCATCCGATACTCAAGTTAATAATATGATGTTCTTAAATATAAGCTCGAGAAGTTTGAGAAAGGAGAGAGTCCTATTTTATTTTTCTGTTTATGATGTATTTTTATACAGTGAAAGAGAGGAAGGAAGTTTATAATGTGTCACAAAATAAAATAAGAGAAAGAAGTTTACGATTATTTTTCTTGTCATAAAGGGAAAGACGAAGTTTGTAATTATCTTTTTTTGTCATAAAAGATGAAAAGAAAGTTTGTAATAGTCTTTTCTTATTGTAATGGATGAGAAGGAAACTTATGTCTTATTTTTAATTTTCATCCGGATTGAGAGTGATGTGGCAATCACCTGTTTGCTGATAATAGATTCTTGATCAATATCATTAGTGCATTTCTAAATAAGCATTCTTCTTTATAAAATAATGTTTATCTTCTGGATTATATATAATGATAACTTATCTCAAAAACAAACTTTTCAATTTTACAAATTTTGATGCAAATTTTCTTTGTAAGAAAATCTCAAGCAATGTAAAGGTTCTAACCCCAAGGCATGAAATAATTTCCAAGTACACAAAGATTATTTTGCATGTCTTTATTTGTTGTTCAAAATAAATAATAATAATAATAATAATATTTATTATTATTAGGTTTTTTTTTAAATTATATATTTAGCATGATTCTTTTTACCGATTTTTACTGATGTATTGATTAATTATTGATATGATATATACCGAGTATGAACACATGATATATGATGTATATTGATGTATCACCTATATCGATCTCTTGTACATATCAAATGATACGTTACGATACGATAAATCTTATTATTTATTAATATTCATGTCTTATGTTTTCTTTAACTCCAAAAGTAAAAAAAAAATATTTATTGAGAAAAAAAAGCATGTTGGTAATTTTGATATTTGTTAATTGTTTTCATAAAGTATATAGTGGTGGGAACTCAACTATATTTGAGTTTGCCTTAATCCAAAAGCTTCCTAATTTTAGAATGCAAAAATTATAAAAGATGAACACTAAACAAACTTTTTATAAATAGAAAAAACAAATATAGAGTGCACAAATCATTTTGTATTTCTAATTTTTGAAAATATTAAAACATAAGCCATGTTAAAATTACATCTCGGTCATATAACTAGTGAAAAGTTCACTGGAATTGCTTCTAAAAGTTTCAGGAACGTTGAAATACTTCAGATAAAGAAAAAATAAAAGCAAATTTCCAAAACATTTTTTTCTGCAATTGATTCCCATTTTTTCAAGTTTTCAGAAACAAAAATAAAATAAAATTGTCAAACGGAAATTAATTGTGTGCTCTTGCACGGGACCCTATAAGACTCCAACAAAGGGCCTCCGTCCCCAAGAAGGCCCAAAGAGGAGGCAAATGACCCACAAGAGAGAGGGATTCTAAAACCCTAAAAAGCGAACCAAACCCAGAGCAACCGTGCCGTCGGCATCCATGGCTACCAAGAAGAGGAAGGTCGACCAAGAGGATGAGCTTCTATCCGGCGCCCTAAACCACGCCGCCGATCCTCTCTCCCAGGCCCACCACCAGCCCGTCGTCTACACTCCGGCCCCGGCCTCTGACGACGACGACGGTGGCGAGGACGACGATGATGACGTGGGGACGCTCCTGGAGCCGCTGTCGAGGGACCAGCTCGTCGGCCTCCTCCGCACCGCTGCCGCCTCCGACCCTGCCACCCTCGCGGAGATCCGCCGCGTCGCCGATCTCGACCCCTCCCACCGCAAGCTCTTCGTCCACGGCCTCGGCTGGGACACTACCGCGGAGGGCCTCCGTGCCGCTTTCGCCAGCTACGGCGACATTGACGACTGCCGCGTCATCGTCGACAAGGCAAGCGGCCGATCCAAGGGCTACGGCTTCGTCCTCTTCCGCCACCGCAGCTCTGCCCGACGTGCCCTCCACTGCCCCCAGAAGGTCATCGAGAATCGCATGACCTCCTGCCAACTGGCCTCCTCCGGCCCCTCCGCCCCCTCCGTCCACCACCACAACCCGGGTCCGCACCACCACCAAAACCCTAACCCTAGCCCTGGCCCCGCCTCTCATCAGGACAACGTCTCGAGGAAGATATACGTGGGGAACGTTCATTCTGACGTTGACGGTGGCCGCCTCCTTGCCTTCTTTTCCCAGTACGGCGAGATTGAGGAGGGGCCCATTGGCTTTGATCGTCACACGGGGAAGCCAAAAGGGTACGCCCTCTTTGTCTACAAGACCGTGGAGGGCGCTCTAAGGGCCCTCGAGGAGCCAAACAAGAATTTTGAGGGTCACCTGCTCTACTGTCAGCGAGCCACTGATAACAAGAGTAAGGCGGCGCCCATTCAAACTCCTGCTGCTCCGCCAAATGTGGCTTCCAGCACAGGGGCTCTCAATGGGTCTGGTTATGCAGGGACCCCAGATATGGGGTTAGCACAACAAGCTGCGATGTTAGGACAGGGTCTCCTTGGCATGGGCGGTACACAAGCCTTTGGTCAGGGGATGCAACAAAATGCTGCGGTGCTGGCTCTACTGGCAGCAGCTGGGCAAAATCCTGCAGCTTTTGGGATCACGCCGGCCATGATTACTTCTTTGAACCCTGCTTTTGCAGCTGCATTTGGTGCAGCAGGGAGTCAGCAAGCTGTAACTGCTCCAACCGGTCCTCAGGTAGCACAGGTGCCAACCTACGGAATGGGAAATGCTGCATATCAAGGACCTCCAGGGTATCATGCACCTACAGGTTTTCAAGGTTCACCAGGGTTGCAGGGCCCTCCAGGTTTCCAGGGAGCTCAGTCAGTTGCTCAACAAGGAGGTGGAGGTGCCAGTTCTTATCAAGGAGTTCCAACAGGGCAAGGTCCAATCTCGAGGCCACCAACTGGACCAATGGGTGGATATGGACCACTTTAGGTATATAATATATGCAATAGACCAATATTTCAGAAATTTTTGGTCTAAAGCACTAATCTATTCTGTTAATTTTTGTTTCTTGTTGTTGGATTGTCTCGCTGATTGGTGTTCCCTCTGTTCTAGTTTCATACTGAGACCGTGGTTATTCATGTCATTTAGAGATCACCTGGGTTTTCAATGTCTATCAGCTCTGGATATTGAGAAAGGCTTCCAATGCAATGGTTGCTTGAGTCCTGCGACTAGTTTTATTTAGTTTTCTCATTGATTATGGATGTATGGATTTTGGACCTTATCTTTTATGTTGATGTTTCTCCACTCCTTGGAATTTAGTCCCCATGTTCTGTGTAACAGTCAATGCTGTTCAAAATTTATCTTTCTATTATGGACTGTCAGCTCAGATTTGTGGGCTACGGTAGCTTGTTTTGATTGGAGCTTGATGACCAATTTACATGGGTTTTAGTGTCTATTGGTGCTGGATATCGCGAAAGGCTTCCAATTCAGCAGTTGTTTGAATATGGTGACTATTTCTATTTATTTTTCTCTCTGATTATGGATGTATGTATTTTGGACCTTATACTTCTATTTTGATGTTGTCCTCTTCTTGGAACTTAGTCTGGATTCTATCTTTTTATTATGGATTGTCAGTTTGGATTTGAGGATTATGGTAGCTTGTTTTGGTTGGAGCTTGATGAGTAATCACATCTTCTCTGAGATGTGATCTGCAGACTAAGTTACTGCTGTTTAATTTTATGCTTCACCATGCTATGATATATACTGCATTTTGGACATGTTGTACTTAGGTACCTGCTTATGGAGTAAAATTTCTGTAGTGTCACTAAAGGTTTCTACCTCAGGAGTCACTTGGTTCTTTTAAGCATGTGAATTCTGAATTAGTTAAATAGATCTCTAGTGAATGTTTGATTTAACATTTGATCAAACTTACAGCTTTGTTTTCTGTTAGTTGCTGGTGTTTGATCATTGTCAATTCAACATATCCTCCTTCAGTCTTTGACCATGTACATTGATAAATGATTGCTTCGTGGATGCTCGGCATGCTTTCCCTAATCCCTACATCATTATGGTTTAAGGTAGATCTCTTGCACTGTTGATTTTATTATAATCCTTGTTTGACTTCATACCAATGCTTTCTGCTAAATAATTGTTTTCTCTTAGCTATGACCTCTGTATTAATGTCTTTTAGCATTTGAATATTGCATTGCACAATAGAATTGCAATTTATTCTGGATTAATGATTTATGCTGTGAAGATTATTTTAATTTGATAAGCATCAATAGCGTGCAGTTTATTTTCATTCACATGCTGTTACTCCAGAGTTAGAAAATGGGCATTGAAGAACACTGAAACGAAACTGTTTAGGTTCCATTTCTTGAAGTTTGATTGAAATGTCTCTGTTTCCAAGTTCACAAGTGGGACTGACATCACAGTTGACATAGCTACATTTGGCAACTAGAGTCATGACAATATCTGATGGTGAGAAGTTGATGTGGCTAGAGCAAGATCATGGGATTCAAGATGGAATTGAAAATTGAATATTTCTGGTGCTTCATCTGTGGTGTTTCTAGATGCTAGTGATGTATAAAAGTTGAATTAGCTGTCAGAATTTTAGAGTCATGGGAAAGAGGCAGCACGAAAAGTCAATTGGCTGTCAGGGTATCGCAGCTTATGGCATTGGAAAAGATGAAAGGCTTTAATTAATCTCAAGTATTTGATTAAGTTCTGATTAAGACAATTATTAATTCAAGCATCCTAATTTAAACTGTTATCTATAAGAGCTGAGTCATATCATTTGAATTAAATACATAAGTTTGACTCAAATGTTCAGTTTCCTTGGCCTGCCTGCACGTTCCTGTGCCTACTATGTGCTATATGCATAGACCATATTATTTTATATTAAACTCTTTTATATTGTATCATATGTCTTTGTTGCTCAAATTTGGGTGTGGTGTATTGAATGTGATAGGGAACTAATTGTTCTGCATGGTTGTTGTACTAGCTATGGTCCAGCATTTGATATACAGGAATGGGGATTTGATCTAAAATGGGTCAGAACAACTTTTTATATACTTTTAAAATTTAACTTTGAAAGTACATTATGTATTTTAAAATAAAATAAAACTAATTGTAAAAATAGTTATTACTATATTAAAACTATTTTCTTTCTTTTTATCATATCTTTTCTCCTTGGTACTTTATTATCTTGTATTTATCGTCTCCTCTTATGCTTCTGTTTCCTTCACACCATGGGATCTGCTTCAAGGGGGTAGGTTACCAGAGGGCATGATGTTAAATCCCATGAATTATTTCTCTATTTGTCACTTAGCAGTGATGGACAGAAATTGAAATGATCTATATATTCTGTATATTGATTAAAAGGTCCTTCCAATTGGCTCCGAGAGCAGGGCACCATTTATCTTCCTCTTCCCCTTCAATCATCTCTCTTGCCCTTCTTATGTTGTTCTCTTCTTGTTAGAGGAATGATGCAACCAATGATAGCTGCTTTCTGTTTTTTTTTCTCTTATTCAGTAACTGATTAGATAGAATAATCTGATTTACCCTAGGATCGCTGGGCACAGATGATTTTGGGTCAAGTTGGAGACAACCCATACCAGAATCTGTCATTCATCAACGGTAGTCAATGATATAGAAGAATCTAATTTAGCCTAGACTAACAGAGTGCAGACAATTTTTGGTTGAGTTGGAGAAAACCCATACTAGAATCTGTCATTCATCGATGTGAGTATGGTGGAATAATATGCCAATATGAGCATCATAGTCTTATTATAGTATGAAAAAAAAATGAATTTAGTGTAGAATATAATATTAATAAAATGTAGACTATACTTTAGAGTGTACAATTCACCATATTGTACTATTCTATTCTATTACAGTGTATAATATTGTCTAGTGCAATACAGTAGAGTATAAGGTGAGAAAGTTGAGAGACGAACAGAGAGGAGAGAAGTATGTGGGAAGAGAATGTAAGTTTGCAAATATATGGGCAGGAAGGAGCTTTCTGTTCTAGCTGCAATAATGAATCATATTTTCACATATCACAGAAAAATGAGACATTTATTAAAAGTTAGGTTTTTCTTGAGATGCCCCATGTTCTAAGAGCACTCAAATTAAGAGGCATATAATGGTGGTTATAAGATGAGCATGTTACAGTGTAATAATTGAAGTATAAGAATAATTTAGTTTTTCAATGAAGTGGCGTGCTAAGAATTTCTAAAATAAAAAATAAACCACAAAAATTAAAAATATGAGCTTAAAGATTTTCTTTTCCTATTACGTATAATACGATTCCTTTTCCATCTATTTGACACCTTTAGGTTCGTCTCTCTCAAATCCCTTGGCTAATCTTGATACTATGAGCTTTAGTTTAGACAAGGAGCCTTGTGGATTATCTGTCACATTCTGATGTGATATATATGCCAGTCTTACTTTCATTAACAAAAAGGTTTTCCTTGACTTGGACAATATATTAATAGGTATGCAGTTATTTCTGTTGTGCATTATTACCTTTACTGATAGATTATATGGTGCTTGTTATAATTTTACATGTCTCAATCAAGTGTTGGGGATTGGGAGCTAGCTTTATAATAAAGAACATGTATCTGTTTTTCATACCCTGTGGGTCTGCTCAAAGTATAAACAGATCTTTACTTTGTACTGGTTTCAGAATATAGATGAGTAATGAATAATTCTCCTGTTAGTATTTTCCCTGTTCTTTGTTTCTTAATTTCCACCTTGATGAGATGCATATTTCTAATCTGATGTGGTCAGATTTCTTTAAGCTGTCATTTTACCTCCAAGGTTTCCTGTTGGGTGTATGACATTTGAGTTGGTTATACATTGAAGTTAGAATTCTAACACTTGCATGATGGAGAGTTATACTATGGAAAATAAGTCGTCTTGTCAATGTTATATCAAGATGGAATGCCCAAGTCAATTTTTGTTCTGGATTTCCTGTCATATAGATTTCTTCCCTGAGTTGCTGCATTTCATCTTTTTCTCACCTAATCAGACTAGACTAGTACATTTACATATTTTTTTTCTGATGGCTATTAAAACTCAGCCACCTAGCTTTTACATGCTTTTTGGAAGATGCTATTAGATGTTATAGCTCCAACTACTTGCTTAGCATGTGGTTCAACACAAATTATCCGGAGGCACTTCTTTTCACAGAAGAAGAAATATACAAATGGTCATTTTAAATGTAAATTTAATTGATAAGGAAATATTGTGCTCTTTGTGTTCCTTGGTTATTTGAAACCATTTGGTAGAAAAGAGACCCTTTATGTAAGGAAATAACATATCGCCGCATTTGCTCTTGGCTGCTAAAACACGAGGGCAATGTTGTCAAGTGAATTTGTGATTTGGTTTTTCAACTGTTACCTTTATTCTTTAAGATCCTCCTTTAACTCTTGTATTGGGTTTATGCTAGCACCAAAATTGATTTCGGCAGAGAGCTTGTCAGAATCCTCCATGCAACACAAAACTGTTATACAAATTATTTTCAGAAACATCTGTTTGACATGGTTCTCTCTGTTTGCTTGCAAGGCATTGTGGTGTTTCAAACAATAAGACATGTTGGCTTTTCTTTAGGATATTAGTGATGAATCAACATTACTGGATTATAACAACAGTAGATAACTAAAATCAAGACAGGTAGAGATGGTAAGAAGATGAAAACGAATAATCATAACTGAGGTGTTTGGTATACTTCTTTTCTAGATAAAGTGTTTTAAGTTAATTTTGATGTTGGAGCTTATGATGTGCTCCCTTGTTGGTTGTGCCCTATTTCAGTTTGGTCATTTTAAGTTTGCATATGCTTCCATTGCTTCTGATTTTATTCTTCGCTTATACATTGCCTATTGTGTTCCTGATACTACCGGAAGGGGCATGCATGTAGCAGCTAAAGAGACTCATGTCCTCCCGGAGAGGAATGAGGCCACGACAACAACGACGTATGACCATAGGAAACAAGAGGAGCGTATTTTCCTCCAGATAAAGGTGAGGACGATGCACTAGTGAGTGGTATAAAGATGACATGCAGTTCGAAGTCACCGTCGGTGATGGGTGTTAACTGTATCAGACAAGGCTTTGACGTGAATCTTCGTTCTCACTGTCTTCGCAATTCATTATTCTGACGCTTCTTTTTTGTTCCCTGACAGTCTCAGACGTCCGTTCGTCTTGAGCTTATAGCTGGAGATAACAAATGCTGCTATGCGGACTGCAGGATAGATAAGGTATGATATTACAACGATTACTTACAGTGCTACGAATAACTACTACTGATACCACGGGAAGGGACTTGATATTTATGGTTTTGGATCTTAAGGTCCAGCTGAACTCACTGAACAATATGCAAGTTATAAAGATATTTCTAGACCAACGTGCAAAATATTTGAAGTGTTATAAACTTAAGTTGTATTTTTTCAGAAATCTTGCACTTATCTATGTTGAAGAGTGATTATTTTTTATGGACATATCAAGGTATTAATTTTGTACCAAGTTTTTGGACTGAAAATTGACACTCCAACTGTACTGTAAATTAACACTTGCCCGAGTCGAACAATTTGTTTACTGAAATCGTAAGTTTAATTCAATGTCAATTACTTGCCGAGTTGGCTCGGTGTGCAGTATGCAAATATAACTATCCTACTAAATTTTATTACATAACTCACTAATACGGATCCGACCTTAGCTCAGATGGTAGAGCGGAGGACTGTAGTCGTTGTAGTTATCCTTAGGTCGCTGGTTCGAATCCGGCAGGTCGGAAACTTTATATTTTTATTTGTTTTGGTCAATCTGATGTCCTGATTGGTCCTCTTTTTCTATTTTACCTTTTTTTATTTATTTATATTTGATAAGAAGATGATGTAACTAACACGTGATGTACTGATTTATCTTTTTTTTATTTGTTACTTGATACATCAGTATTATATGATTAATATCTCACTGTTATATGGTCAACACTTCAATTCTAAAATTTCAATGTTATTTGTTCAACACCTTAATATTTAACAAAATTTATTGATATCACTCCGACCTTAGCTCAGATGGTAGAGCGGAGGACTGTAGTGGTTTCATATATCCTTAGGTCGCTGGTTCGAATCCGGTAGGTCGGAAAATTTATGTTTTTATTTGTTTTGGTCAATCTTATGCTGATGTACTGATTGGTCCTCTTTTTCTATTTTTCTATTTTTGCCTTTTTTATTTATTTATATTTGATAAGAAGATGATGTAACTAACACATGATGTACTGATTTATCTTTTTTTTTTTTTTTTTATCTGACAAGAAGATGATTATATAATTGATACCTTAGTTGTCACATGGTCAATACCTTGGTATCACATGATTGACACTTCAGTGATAGCACTCCGACCTTATCTCAGATGGTAGAGCGGAGGACTGTAGTGGTTTCAGATATCCTTAGGTCGCTGGTTCGAATCCGGCAGGTCGGAAACTTTATATTTTTATTTGTTTTGGTCAATCTGATGCTGATGTACTGATTGGTCCTCTTTTTCTATTTTGCCTTTTTTATTTATTTTTATTTGATAAGAAGATGATGTAACTAACACATGATGTACTGATTTATCTTTTTTTTTTTTTTTTATTTGACAAGAAGATGATTATATAATTGATACCATAGTTGTCACATGGTCGATACCTTGGTGTTACATGATTGACACTTCAGTATTATATGATTATATAACTAACACTTCGATGCTAAAATTTTAATATTATATGTTTAGCACCTCGATGCTAAAATTTTAATGTTATATGTTTAGCACCTCGATGCTAAAATTTTAATGTTATATACTCAACACCTAAAATTTCAATGTTATATGCTCAATACCTCGATGCTAAAATCTCAATGTTATATACTCAACTCCTCGATGTTATGTGGACAATACCTTAATGCTATGTTATCAACATCTAATGTGACCAATATCTCATTGGCTACATGACCATTGTACCATCATCCATCGAACATTATCAATTGTGTTACAAACATGTCCTACAGATTCAACGCATCATAACTCCATCAAGTTTGAGAGATGCACCTACCATCCCCAACTTTAATGTGCATTTACGTACGTAATAATCTAAAGTCGCACTATAAAAAAAACCTCCTTCAAGTTTTTTCCACTATATACAAGAATTCATAATTTTTTTATGCATTCGATACCTTACTCTTTAAACTAACTTAATCTAAGTTTTACCTGATACACCACCCCCACCATGATACAATTTTGTAGAGTACGACACCCTTAGAGATTTAATATTTTTTTGTTTCAATCTATTAGAGGAAAATATTATTGATATCTTGGTCAACTCGATGAAGTTTGGACTCGTATGCATAAGATTATCCGAGGTGTCTTTGAGATGAAAATACAGAGCTCCCGAGGTGCCACCTATATAAAGACTAAGGTCGGAAGATGTTTCTTGATCTGATCTCTCCGATGCTCAAGTTAGCAATCTTAAGTCTCTAAGTGTAGACACGAGTGGTTGAAAAAGGTTTATATTTTTTCCTTAAGCTTTTATACATAGTCGTAAAGAGTACGAAAGAAGCTTGTGGTTATCTTTCTTTTCATAAATAGAAAAAATAAATTTTGTAATTATCTTTCTCATCATAAATGACAAGAAGGAAGCTTGCAATTACTTTACTTGTCATAAATGGCAAGAAGGAAGCTTGCAATTACTTTACTTGTCATAAATGATAAGAAGGAAGCTTCATTTTATCTTCCCTCATCGGGCGCCATGCAACGGTGATATATCGGATGATTAGTTGACATTATTTCCTCTATCATTTGTTCTCCCATTGAAGACGTGTTTCGGGGCTCGCTTTGAGACTCTTTCAAGAGAGGGGCTTGAAGTGTAACGTTTATTTTATCTAACATGTGAGCATTTAGGATTTCTTATTATGGGTTGGGTTTTCCCGGCATGTGCACCTTAGACAAATTTTAACTTGTGCTTCCATCATAGTAGATTTCTTTATTCGGATGGGTTTTCTCAACTCACATATCTCAGGCATATTAGTCTTGTGCCTCCATTATGGTGGATTTCTTTACGTAGGTCGGGTTTTCCTAACTCACACGCCTTGGGCATATTTTACCTTGTGTCTCCACCGTAGGAGATTTCTTTACATAAGTCGGATTTTCCTAACTCATACATCTTATATAGTTATCGATAATTTTCTTCCTTAACATAAATTAATTATTATAAATAATGTATTATCTTATTTATTATTAGCTTCCTTATTTGTGTAGTATGATTAAGGAAATGGTTAAAATTAATTTTCTTAATCATATGGACAAGTTAAAAATTTTGTCAATCGATTAAATTATTAATTAATTTATTTTCTGATGAGTAATGTAACTATAAGAAATGAATATTATATTTCTATATTTGTGTGTGAAGGTAAAATAAAAATAAATTAAATTATTACTTATCTTTCGGGAGAACTCATCTTCTCTTATTTAAAGGAGGCTCCTCTCACTTATT
Organism: Musa acuminata AAA Group; assembly: GCF_036884655.1. Classification (NCBI taxonomy): domain Eukaryota; kingdom Viridiplantae; phylum Streptophyta; class Magnoliopsida; order Zingiberales; family Musaceae; genus Musa; species Musa acuminata. Next base: position 36,308,759 of record NC_088333.1, on the reverse strand, counting down.
TCTCACTATGCTCGGTGGTGAGAGGATTGAGAAGAGGATTCCTCAAAAAGAGAATTCCTAATGAGAGGTAGGATCCTTTATTCTTTTCTAATTAACTTTGATTGAAATCTTTGATAATAGGATTGTGATAATTTTATTATGCATAATAGTATTTTAATTTTAAAATTTTATGATTAATAAATAATGATAATTGATTTGTGATGTTAAAATGATTATTTGACTTATAATAGTCTCTCAAGCTTCAGTGAATTTCAAGTTTGATTTAAATTAATTATTTTTATTTTTAAATTAATATAATAGTTTTTATTTATTTATTTAATTATATATATATATATATATATATATATGTGTGTATGTATGTATATGTGTGTGTATGTGTATGTTTCAAGAATTATGTGTGATGTTTTATGATTTAATTAGCTTTAAATTTAAGATGAATTTAAATTCCTTAATTCATGGATTTGAGTTACTTTTTAATAATTTAATATATTATAATATAATTTAATAAGAGGAGTCTAACTAGGGTCTAACTTGGGTCAAATTAATCTGTTAGGCCGGGTCAACTAAGCTCATGTGGGTAGGCATGGTCCAACTCATGTGGGTAGGTAAGACTTAATACATATGATTAGATACAACCCCAACTCATGTGTCTAGATACGACCCAACCCGCAAGACAAACATGGCATAATTCAGTGGTAAGACTCAACCCAACTTGTTTGTGAGAGTTAGCCCAGTTTGCGAAATTAGGCCTACATCGTTGCTCTTCTATCTAACCCATTGTATCTCAGCCCAACCTATTACTTAGGACAAGTATGTATGATGCACATTGTTAGGATCAATATGACACTAAAAAGGGGGGTGCGGGGTGGGGGGGTGGCGCATGGGGGTGCGGGTGTGTGAATTAGTGTAGCGATAAAATCACGTTGGTTCAAAAATCTTACGTTCGATAAAATCCAATATCGGAAAACGTTTAACTTGAAAGCATTCGTAAGCATAGTGAATTAGTTTACAATATGAAGATGGAAAGCTTAAAGTAAATGCAAACCAGATTTATAGTGGTTCGGTCAACGTGAACTACATCCACTCCCGATTCCTTTTCACTCGAGGCCACCGGCTTCCACTACCGATCTTTCTTCAATGGGTAAAGATTAACTAACATTTTATACTCTTTCTCCTTTTGATAGGCTCAGGGGAGAACCTTTATAACCTCTCTTTTAGACCTCACTCCTCCCTTAGAAAACTTCTAACTCTAGGAGGAAGAGACTCTAAATCCTAAGAGAGTTTTCAATTTTTCTCAAGTATTCTTTCCCCCTTTTTTTTAACTTAATTTCGTGCTAATTCTTGCATCTCCATGCAGGAATAGTTGGGGTATTTATATACCCCAAATGACTTCAAAATTAGAGCAAAAAAAGGTTTCATCCTAGGTTTCCCGGGTCCTAGCAGTACCACCACCTGGGTGGTACTACCTATCACCTATTGCACTAACATTGGGCGGTACCATTGCCCAATCTAGTGGTACCACCACCTGACATAATCTGGGAGACTGTGTCTAAGCGGTACCACCGCCCAGTTTGGCGATACCACTATCTGACACAATCTTGAAGACTGTGTCTGGGCGGTACCATCGCCAAACCCTACTATAGGACATTGAATGGGACAAATAATAGGCTTAATTCAGCCCTGATTGAGGCTCAATTGGCCTCTGATTGAGTTGACATTGTTTCAGCCAAATACCGACTTAATTAGACCTAAACTAACTCGATCTAGACACACAATTATAAGCATGAATCTTATGTTGTCTAACATATCATTAGTTCATCCGGTGCATCATCCTCTCCTTCGGTGTATTACCCAATCGACATATTGACTTCTGTAACTTTTGATCTCCTTCGCATAATGTATGATCCTTCAGCTTAATTCCTAAACTCATAGCACGAAGCCTTCTATCGATACGTCGATTGATCCTCCAACGTATAATCTTCTAACATGTTCCACTCCGGTCCAACATCTGATTCCTCCTGCTTTAATTGATTTATCTTTTCTGATCGACGTTAGTCCTACGTCACTCAAAACATAGATTAGATTGTAAACTCATCAATTGATTTCACCATCAAAATTCGAGATTCAACACACATAACTCATCGAAGACTTAGGTGGGTCGGTCTAGTTTAGGCTAGCACTAAATAACATAGTCCAATTTTCTTTCTCTTTATTGGTTTGAGTTCACTAATTGATTAAATCAGACAAGTTTGATCGGTTTAAGCTAGTTTAGGGTGATTTCAGACCAATTTGACTAGTGCAAACCTACTTTACCTAATCGAAATTAATCAAATCTAAATTAGACTTTCTAGAATGATTCCAAATCAGTTTTATAAGGATTTGATGTTAGTTCCCTTAGGTCTAATTGAATTGAGCTATTTTAATTAGGGTTCTGGTTGATCAAGGATTTTTGAGATATCGATGTCTCATGTCTTTATGATTTGACAAACTTAAAAATTTTAAATTTGGAAATGATTATTGATTTTTTACATTTTAAATTTATGGTATTGATATGGTTGTTACTGTGAAGTATATGTGATTATGTTAGTAGTTCATATTAGAAGTGCAACCCGTGGAAGAAGTTGTCACCAATGGATATAATATGGTAGATCATACATCAAGCATGGTTCCTTATAGTATTTTATCATTCTATTTCTTGGATGCATCATGAATGAATAGATGAATGAATGATCATGGTTATTTATGTATCCCTATTGAGGGCACGCAGAGCGATTCCCTTCTGGAATTAGTAAGCCATCAAATGTAACAGTTAGATTTTTCCTTCATCTATTGTCGAGAGGAACATGTCCCTACTTGGGCGGATGAGATATACTACTTTATTCATTGTTGGGAGTGCGATATGGGTTCTCTCGATCCGTTGTTGGGAGGAATCTAACTCGTAAAGTATGCCTCTCCATCCACGATATGAATACACCATCGGGTGTAATATACACCTTTGTTATTTGAGTATTATGTAAGTATTACATATGGCTTATTGATGATTTTATTTATTACTTAAAATTATCATTTTTTTATGCATGAGTTTTATAATAAGTCGATATATTATTATTATTTATTAAATTATTAATATATGTATATGTTTTATAAATATTAAAGATTATTTTTATGATTTTTCAGAGGTTCCTACCAACATGTGTGATTGTTGATATGTTTTTATTTTATATTTATTTTTAAAGTAATCTATTACTTAGTAATAGATCTAAGGCTTGGGTGGAAGAGACCTTTTTTATCACTTGTGGCCCTACTAAGAATATGTCATCCTTTTTCTAGTTAATAAAATACTTACTATTGTAAAGATAAGGATTTGAATTCAAGGATGAAAAATGAATATATTTTTATAAATTATGAATAATAAAATGATGATTTATTACTTTTTTATAAATTTGAGATATGACAACTCAAGCACGTTAGCATTGTGCTTCTACCATGGTGGATTTCTTCACGCGGGTTAGGTTTTCTCAACTCATGTGCATCATGCACATTTTACCTTATGCCTCCACCATGACGAATTTCTTCATACAGGTTAGATTTTTTCGACTCACATGTCTCGATCATATTTTACCTTATGCCTCAATCGTAGTGGATTTCTTTACATGGGTCGGGTTTTCCCGACTCACGCGCCTTGAGCATATTTTATCTTGTGCTTCTGCCATGATGGATTTTTTTCACGTAGGTTGGGTTTTCCCAATTCACACGTTTCATGCATATTGACCTTGTGCCTCTATTATGATAGATTTCTTTTTACATGGGTTAGGTTTTCCCGACTCAGGGTTTCGGGCACATTTTACCTTATGTCTTTGTCATGAAATATTTCTTCACACATGTCGGGTTTTTTCAACTAATGTATCTCGAGCATATTTTACCTTCTGCCTTCGCTGTGGTAGATTTCTTCAAAAGGGATAATTTTTCTCAACTCACATGCATCGGAAGTATTTTATCTTGTGCCTTCACCATGGTGGATTTCTTTATGTGGGTTAGATTTTTCTTACTCATGCATCTTGGGCCACATTTTACCTTATGCCTCTACCGTGGCAAATTTCTTCATGCGGGTTGGGTCTTTTTACCTTGGTAGGTAAAATGTTCCCACAGACAGCGCTAGCACGTTGATCTTGGTAGGTAAAATGTTCCCATAGACAGCGCTAGCACGTTGATCTTGTGCCTTTGCTATAGTGGATTTCTTCATTTTTCAAGTCCTTCATCTAGCACATTTTCAAATCCCTCGTCTGGCATATTTTGAATCTTTTATCTAGTGCTTTATGAATTCTTAATTCACTAGCGTCCCTTTGAAGTGTCCCAAAGGGATACTTATCTCAATCAAGAGGAGAGAGATCGATTTCCTCCTTATAAATTCTCCTTTCCTTATAGGTGAGACTCATTCTTTCGTTTGAGCCTCCAGGGCCTCATTAGAAAATTTCTATACTTTGTCTTGATTCCCTACAAGGTGAGTTGGTTCTTGAGTCACTCATAGTCTCAGGGTTGGTTCAATTATATGACAATATTCTACCATTCTACTCTTCTATCTCCTCCGGTCAAGATATCTCTTTTTTCTTGTATAAGTTCCTCTCGATCTACTAGCCACCGGTAGTTTAGGTCCACGCTTTGTCCTTAGATAGCTCAAGGGTGGAGAAAGTTTTGACCTCCCTTTCATCGAGGGAGGCAATTCCCGTTAACCCAAAAGTTTTTTAGGATTTAGAGCTAATAAAAAGTTCACATGACTATGATTTAGTAGTACTTGCATCACTTTTAGATCACTTGTGAGTTATATATTCTATCTTGACCGAGTTCAACTTCCAAGTCACTCAACCCGGTCAATGTCCATTCAATCCTGTGTCGATGTCTCTTTGCTTATCCTGTAACTCCTTCAAGGCTGGACTTTATCTTTCCCTCCATTCAGTGATAGTATCTTGCCTATAATAATAAAAGATATCACCTTCACATGTGACGCTCAACTCGTGATGCTATATAGTTGTGTTCATCAGGGAACGTTAGCATGTTGACATTACTCCAACACACAAACATTTTATAGCTTATTTTCAACTATATAAGGGGAGAAGTCGCTACTACTTAGCTGCTTAGGGGTGCTTTAAAGTTAGAGGAGCCCCTTCTAACTATAAGAGTTGGAAGGAGCACTTCTTATTTTATAGGTCCAAGACGAGATTAAGGGTTGGATCTCACTTGGTCAATGCTCCGCCTATAATAGTAGTAGATATCACCTTTTCATGTGGCACCCAACTCGTGGCGCTATCTAGTTGTGTTTATCGGGAATGTTGGCGCGCCAACATCACTCCGACACACAAACTTTTTGTAACTTATTTTCAACTATGTAAGGGGAGAAGTCACTACTACTTAGCTGCTTATGGGTGCTTTAAAGTTAAAGGAGCCCTTTCCAACCATAAGAGTTGGAAGGAGCACTTCTTCTTTTATAGGTCCAAGTCGAGATTGAGAGTTTGATCTCACATAGTTAATACATTGCATAGATAAGGAGGTGGGTCGGATGCTTCAATAGACAGATATATTCTCTTCCTTTAAGGTCATCTAGAAAATGAATAATGATTGGTTAATCGATGCGAGTCTCAGCTCGACTCCTCGGGGTATGACCCTAACCCCCAATTATTTCATCTCATACCTCTTTTTAATTCTCTATAATCTTATGATTGTGGTTGTTTAATATGTCTTCTTTTAAGAGGAAGGATCTTGACTCTTCTTCGGGCATGACATTTGTCTTGTCTACTCCAGCCACTGTCCACGAGCCGCCACCACTCAAGACATCAAGTCCAATCGGTCTAACCACCAATGCTAGCACTAACAAGCCAAGAAAGAAGTAGAAGATTATTGTGACAAAAGTATCTCAAAGGAGATTGGAACCCGCGGAGCTAGTTCCAAATAAGGAGCCTCCTACTTTTGCAGTACTAGGGCCTTTAGAGGGCTACTGAAGTTCTCGATCCTCTTTGGGAAAAAATGAGATAGACCAAGTTCGATGTTTGATTTATGCAGGGGCGAGCCCCTGCCCTTCGTGGCTATTCAAATAGCTAACCTACTATATCTGGCCTTGACTATATTGTTATAGTCAAGATGGGAGGATTTATGTAAGAAGGAAAAGGTATGGAGCGATAGTGTGACATCAAAATAATACTATCGTAGAACGACATCTACTTCTATAACGAAGTGTTGGAATGTTAGGTGTGGCTAGCTCCTTCAGATTTGCTTTACTCATCCATTTGTTTTTTATTTGTAGCACTATCACTATGTGATGACCGTCATTGATTATGCACACAATGTTGGTTCTATTATCCATCAGCAAGCCCCTACAATCAATGATCTTCAGGAAGAGATTGCGGGGCTAATGAAGGATGGAGCTCTTGCTACTATTGTAGAGGTAGATGCTTGAGGGGTTGAGTTGGCACAATAACTTGAGGCAGTCGAGCTATGCCTCGCTAACCTCCTCAACCAGTTGAAGGAGGTCTGGAGCAATAACCAGGCCATGGAGGATGATATGTTGTAGCTCACTCGAGAGCTAGATTTGATGAGAGCGCACAACTAAGAGTGTTATGGCAACCAATGAACAAACTCAGGAACTGAAGGATGCATTAGAGCCGAACGATGCATGATGTCAAAATATCGAGAGGAGGCAATCACTGATTATAAAGCGTCAGCCAAGTTTAAAAAGGGTTTAGAGAGGACGAAGTTTGTCTCATATTAGTTCAGGGACCAAATTGCCTAGGCCCATTTCAAGACAAGGTATCCCAAGCTGAAGCTCAAGAGGACTCGTTCATTGATTTCCTCGATGACTATAATATCTTGATGGCAGCCAAAGTGTCCTTTGATGATAGTATCAACCTACCGCCTTGTCCCAACACCTAAGTTATCATCCTTCATTATGCTGATCTTTTATTTTTAAGTTGTTGGATCAGTCTACTCGACTTGTTCTTTATGTCATGCATATTTGTCTCATCAATCCTTTATTTTAATATGTTAGGATCTCATTTTGAATGTAGAGGCTCTACTGAATTGATGTAATTTTTTTTATGAAATAAAGTTTCTTTTTCTTAATTTACAATGATGGTGTCTTGAAGATACACTCAACTCCACAACCAGTGCCTTGAGCTTTGTAGATCAATATCCATTGCTTAGAGTATAGTTTTTCCTGATCGGATCCTAAGAGGAGTGTTAGGGATATAACTTTTTCAAGTTTACAATGTGTCATGTTCTCGGCAACGACACACCTTCTATTGTCCCGAGACGATACATTCCATCTCGGACGACCTGGATGATTCAATATGACCCTTCTTAGTTTAGTGCCAACATTTCTCAAGAGCCAGTCGGGTCATTAACCTCAGCTTTACGGAGTGCTAGATCCCCTAATCCAACTCCACGAGGGTGGACACTTTAGTTTTATAACTTTGTCATCACTTTTTTATATCTCAATGCTTATAATGTGCCTCGACTCTGACTTTGCTGATTAGGTTAAGTCTAGCTCAAAATCCTTTTTTGAATTTTTTTTATTAAAGTTCTCAACCCAAGGTATTGGAAAGGCTATCTCGGGTGGTAGGATAGCTTTAGTGTCAAAGGCTAAGCTGAATGATAATTCTCCCGACCCGATCTTAGGTATCATCTAGGAGGCCCATAGGATGCTTGATAGCTCATCCACCGAAGTACCCTTAGCCTCAGTAACCCATTTCTTTAATCCCTCGAGAATGGCTTGGTCAGTGACTTCGACAAAACTATTGGTTTGAGAATGAGCTACCTACCTAAACCTTAATTAAATCTCATGAGATCGATAAACAAAAACCAATTTGCATATAAACATAAATCCTAAATATTCTCGGTCATAAGTTACTCGAGAGAGAGATATGAAGATATCTGGATAGATCGATATACTATACACCTATCCATATGATGGAGGCAACTAGTCTCATAGCTGCTTGTGTTAGGATACTATAGATATAGTACAGGTTCTCATTAAAGAATGAGTTCACTAAATGATCCACTTATAGAATGCTGGTTGGTTAATGATACTTCATCGTCAGATAGCAATTTTGTAGTTCCAATTATGTATCTATCTAGTTATTAGACTTGAGACACTAAGGATGTTTTATATAAGTACTCCACTCTTTGATACCAAATTTATAGGCTTGAAAGTTTTAAATCTAGCACAACCAGTTATCGGGAGTGATAGCCAACCTTACGAGAGCAATTGGGTGTCAATAGAGGATAATCTACTCTCGATATCATGAGAGAAATATTCTGTGTATTCTCACTTAGGCAAATCCCTGGTCAAAGTCAATCTACTCATGATATGATAAGGGTGAGATTCATATTGAGAGAGAATGAGTTCTTTAGGAAAATCCGATTAGAATGAGACTCGGATAGATTTTATATGGGCTTAACAATATCATGCTCGATATACGATCTATGAGATATTAGATAGATGAGAGACTGTAGACACACGATAAATAAGGACAAACATGTTCAATGGATTAGATCCCCTTGTACCATCTGGGGACTATGGCGTAGTGGCCTAGTACGTTCGTAGTCGATGAGTTAAGTGAATTATTGAGGATAATAATTCATTGAGTCAGAAGGAGTTCTGATAGGTAAAACTCACGACCAGCTCGGTATGGGCCTAGAGAGTCATGCACATATAGTGGATGTCACGACGAATAAAGGATTAGACCTGTGATATCTAATAAGCCCTTGTTTTAATGGATCCGTTGGATGAAACCCAATAAGAGTTTTGAGTGCATATTTGGATAGAAATCCAATATCCAATATGCTATGGTAATTGGATGAAAATCTAATATCTAATAAGGTAGGATCTATTAGGGTTAAGATGAAGATCCAATATCCAATTGGACTTAAAGTTCCTAGGTGAGCGAGAGTCCTAAGAGAAGTGTTTCATATTCTGCTTCATTATTAGAGATCTTGAATTCAATCCGGAGGGCTTCTTCATACACCTATTTGTTCGGGCCCTTTAGAATGAGCCTAACACCATCTCTTTCCAAGGTGGTGGAGCCATCCACGAATAGCATCCATGCTGAGGGGGTGTAATTGCCAGCTTCTGATGAAGGAGTTAGCTCCGATATAAAATTGGCTAACACTTGGGCTTTAATAGTAGTCCTCGATACATATCGAATGTCGAACTCACCAAGCTCTATTAACCATCTCAATAGTTGTTCTGAGATATTAAACCAAGAAAGAATCTATTTGAGTGGTTGGTTTGAAAATAGGGGTAGAGATTCCTTATTGCCAACATCAGTGCAAACACAAACCTCTTGATAGGCGGGTATCTTTTGTCAAGCTGATTATAACATGACTAACATAGTATATAAGCTTTTGAACTCCTGAGTCATCCCAAACTAACACCAAGGTGATAATTGAATCCATGGCATTGAGGTAAAGACTTAGAGTTTCGCCCAAGATAGAGGAGGAGTCTCGTGGTAACTGGGCAAGATGATGCTTCAATTTTTTGAAAGCCTCATAACACTCCTCGATCTACATGAAGTTTTTATTGGGAAACCTTAGAGAGCATCACATGCATAGTTGAAAATAAAAATAAAAAACATTTTCAAAATAGATCTTATCGGATCATCGTGCGATAATCAAGAGTGTAAAACTATAAACGACAAAATTACATCAAGTGGTTAAGACATTCTCACCTATGAGAGATTATATATCTCCTAAATCATAAATCTTGGTCCATGAGATAAAAGAGCTCTCGCAAACTTCTCTCTAGCAATAATCTACACAGCGGACGTAATGACGATGCACCTTCTTACTCAGTGGGTTCTCTCCAGGGGATCGCGCACCACCACGTAGTAGCAATCAAGAGAGGGGCCGACCCTCTTGCTATCCTCTCACACTATGGAGGGGCTCACGATTAAGAGAAAGATGAGGAGGAGGAGATACGAGGCCGACAACTATGTGGTCTAGCTTATGACTCATGAAGCCCCAACTCTTATTTATAGAGAGCTCCTATTGCTAACCTTAATAGATCTACCTTAATGGGTATTGGATCATCATCCAATAACTACTAGCTTAATGGATATTGGATCTCTATCCAATAACCACCCTAAGCTCTATTGGGTCTCACCCAATAGATTTATTAAAATAGGAGCTAATTGGATATCCCATATCTAATCTCCTATTTGTCGTGTTGTCCATTATATGTATGTGATCCTCTAGACCCAATACCGAGATGGTCATGAGTTGCACCCGTCAGAACCCCCTTCTGACTTAGTGAATTATTATCCCTATAATAATTCACTCAACTCATTGACTATGGACATACTAGGCCACTACGTATAGTCCTTAGATGGTACAGGAGATCTAATCAATTAAACATATCTACCCTTAGTTGTCATGTATATACAGTCCCTTATCAATCTAATATCTCAAAGACTATATATCGAGCATAGTACTGTGAAACCCATACGAAATTTATCAGAGTCTTACTCTTATCGGATTTTCCCAAAAAACTCCTATCTCAACCCGAGTGATCTTGACTAGGGATTTACCTAAGTAAGAATACATGAGATATTCCTCTCATGATACCGAGTATGGATGATCATTTTTTGAAACTCAATTGCCTTTGTAAGATTGGCTGACATTCTTAATGATCGTTTGTATTAGATTTAGAACTTTTAGACCTATAAGTTTGGTATCAAAGAATAAAGTACTCAAACAAAATATCATTGGTATCTTAAATCTAAAAACTAGATATATAACTGGGACTAAAGAATCACTATCTAACGATGATGTATCATTAACCATCCAGCATTCTGTAAACGGATCAAACTCATTCTCTAATGAGCACCTGCATTATATCCCTAATATCCTCACACGAGTAGCTATGAAACCAATTGCCCCCATTATATAGACGAATATATAGTAAACCAGTATATCAAATTACCTCGATGTCCTTCTCAAGTAACCTATGATAAGGAATATTTAGAATATATGCTTAAAGGTGAATTAGTTTCATTATCATGATCTCATCATGATTCAATTTCCATTGCACAGATCCAAAAATATCATAATATATTCATCATATAATATAAAGTGAGAAAATATCATTATTAATATTAATCAAAAATGATTGTGCAACATATAACATGTGTCATTACTAACGTAATTGACTTATAGTATACCTATAACTAGTAGTCTTTTAGATTCTTTAATACCCAAAAGAAATATAAGCACTTATCACCCGTTGCTATTCATTTTATTAACTATTTGACTTTTCTTACCGACCAAGGTGGGCACATTTTTAGTATGGCTTGAACTTTTTCGGGGTTTGCATCTATTCCTCTTCAGTGAATAATGAATCCGAAGAACTTTTCTGAGCTGACTCTGAAAGTGCATTTGGTTAAATTGAGGTGCATATTGAACTTCTTTAGAACTCGAAATGTCAGCTAAATCTATCAAAGTGAGTCAACCATTCTGCTTTTGACAATCATGTCATCTACATATACTTTATATTTCTCTCGATTTAGTACTTAACATTTTGTTCACTATCCTTTGGTAGGTTACCCCTATATTTTTCAACTCGAATGACATATATCGATAGCAATATATGCCTCGTCAATGATAAAGGAAGTGTGTTATCAATTTTCTAGTATCATCTTTATTTAGTTATATCCCAAGAATATATCCATAAAGGTGAGGAGCTCATGACCCAATGTAGGGTGAACCAAATGATCAATATGATGAAGATGATAGTTGTCCTTTGGGTATATTTTATTGAGGTCAATATAATCAACACACATCCTTCAGCTTCTATTAGACTTTTTAATTAGTATAAAATTAGTGAACCACCGGGGGTACTTTACCTCAGTGATAAATCATGCTCCCAATAGCTTGTCTACCTCTTTGTTGATTCAGGAGCAAATTTGTAATGCTTTTATTTCACTGGTTGTGTCTTAGGAGAAATATTTAGGTGGTGCTAGGCCACATCTGGATTGATTCCCGATATATCTTTTGACGATCATGCAAACATCTCGGTATTCTCCTTAAGAAAGTTGATGAGTTATCCTCATTTCTCTTTAGGAAGTATCGCCTCGACCTTGATAGCTTGATCGGGATGGGCTTTGTTTATGGGTGCCTCAATTAGTGATTTCACTGGCTTTAGGTGTGGGAGGGATTTGGCAAAACTTCGAGGATCCATAGGCGGTGTCTTAGATTGTGCCTTCTTTGATAGGAAGATCACTATAAGGTAGCATTAATGTGATTCCCTTGTGTTGCTTATCAACTCTCCAATGTTGACCCTCGTCAGGAACTTCATCATCATATGATAGGTTAACACTATTATCCTCCACCGATTTAGCATTAATCGTTTTATAATTATGTATATATTGAGAGGATATTGATCTCACCATTTTAGAGTGCGATCATCTTCAAACCTAATGTTCATATCCCCGATAGAAAAGATTGAAGCCGTTAATACATCCCTTCAGTAAAAAAGTTATATAAGTAAAATCGTTAATCGAGATCCTGAGCTTCATTTATCTTCCTCTCAAGCATATTTTACATGCATCGTAATGAATTGGCCTAACTGCCGCTTTCACGGGGTGTAGGCCACACAACAGCAAGCAATGAGGTACGAAATTACGGTTTTAGTCCAAATAAAGTGGGCCATGGACAGTATACTTTGTGGTTGATTTGTGCTTGCAGTCAGGCCCTGAAACCTGTGACAACAGATGATCTCGACAAAGAGCCAAATGAGAGAGAGTCAGTAGATAATAGATGAATCAATCAAAATAAGAGGGCAAGATGCCATCCATATGTAAGGCAGAAAGCCCAGGAGGTGGATGGATATCTCACTCCCATTGGTCAGCAATCTATCCTTCTTGCGTTCTCAGATTTCCTTCAGATTTGGTGGCTCCCACTCTCTCTCGCACACACTGCAGTATAACACAACTACGCCACACAACCAGCGACAGAGGAACGCCAAGGCCCTCATCATCATCAAGCACAGCAACCCAGTTGTCTCAGGCGGTGTTTCTTTCCCTTGTAAGCCAAGAGCAATGGTCATGGCCTCCACCTCTGCTGCAGTGCTCCAAGGCATCTCCACCCCTTTCCTCTCGGGCTCCAGGGCCGCCCGGAATCTTCTGAACGCCACCGCCGGCGGCAGGGCTTCCTCAGCAGCAGCAGGTTCTCCGAGGAGGCTCCTTGTCGTCGCCGCCGCCGCCCCGAAGAAGTCCTGGATCCCGGCGGTCAAGGGCGGTGGCAACTTCATCGACCCGGAATGGCTTGATGGCTCGTAAGTCCCTCGTTCTCTTCGCTGGCAGTAGCAACGAGCTCTACAACTCGTTGTCGGGGTTTACTGACGTCCGATCTCTCCTCGCTGCCCCGTGCAGGCTCCCGGGTGACTACGGGTTCGACCCGCTTGGCCTCGGCAAGGACCCGGCCTTCCTGAGGTGGTACCGGGAAGCTGAGCTGATCCACGGCCGCTGGGCGATGGCGGCGGTTGTCGGCATCTTCGTCGGCCAGGCGTGGAGCGGCGTGCCCTGGTTCGAAGCCGGCGCCGACCCCGGCGCCATCGCGCCCTTCTCCTTCGGCTCGCTCCTCGGCACCCAACTCCTCCTCATGGGGTGGGTGGAGTCGAAGCGCTGGGTCGACTTCTTCAACCCGGAGTCGCAGTCCGTCGAGTGGGCCACCCCGTGGTCCCGCACCGCCGAGAACTTCGCCAACGCCACCGGCGACCAGGGTTACCCGGGCGGCAAGTTCTTCGACCCCCTGGGCTTCGCCGGCACCTTGCAGGACGGCGTGTACGTGCCGGATGTGGAGAAGCTGGAGCGGCTGAAGTTGGCAGAGATCAAGCATGCCAGGATCGCCATGCTGGCCATGCTCATCTTCTACTTCGAGGCCGGCCAGGGCAAGACTCCACTTGGAGCGCTGGGCTTGTAAACATCCCCATATACCTTCCTTCTGCTTTGCTTTTCCTTCTTGCACTTGTCGGCGCTGTAAAGTCGTCCTTCTGTATGTGGTGGCATTAGTGGTGGGCTTCTTCCTCGGATCAACATCTTTGTGTGTGTGTGGCTAAACTTCAATAGGCTTTCTGCCAGTGACTGCTATCCTTCACAACCTACTGAAATGATACTTTGTAGCTCCATGTCCACCACAGCTAGAGAAGTCACAGAAAGCTTCTGCAGTCTCTGGTTGATTCCCTCCGTCCATTCTCATAAAGAAGACCATGATCACTTCTCCTCCCTGCAATCTCTGATAACACAACCAAACCCAAGCGGCTTCTCAATCAAATATGGCTGCTCCAAATGTTGTCTTCACTACAGGATGTGGTGGCCCGACTGTTTAAGCTTGTAGTCTGGTCAATTTTTAAGGCAGAGAGAGGAGAACTGAATCAGAGTAATTAGGCCATGAGCAGTAGAGAAGAGCAACAAGAATCTATTCATATTCCTAAAAGACATCAAAGAGGTGGTAACCAAGAATTCTACCGGCACCTCCTGAAGTACAGCCTGAATACCAAAAATTGATATGACTTCGTTAAAGAAAAAAAATCAAGAGTTGTTCTGTATATTGTATTGGGAAAAAAATTTCTTGAAGCGGAATATTCTTTTACCTCTTTGTGTATCAAAATGGGTTCCTCATCAAAATACCAACTTGATATCCAAATAAAAATATCAACCATAAACAATAGAGCAAAAAATCAATTAGACAGTGAGACTAAATCTTTTTAACATGGAAAATCCAACGTGGGAAAAACTATGGGACCGTAGTCCACCTCAAACTTTCACTATCAATAGTAATAATAATAAGTTTACAGTAAGTCTTCTCTAGAATAACTAAAGGATCAGAATAACATCAAGATCATAGATCTTGGCTCAAGAATAACATATCTTCATCACATAGGATGGATCTTCTCGTAAGAGAATTCTAAGTCTTGCAAAATAGATATAGCAGGAAAGTACCTTAGAGAGGATAAAATGTAGATCAACACCGTTAGGATTATAGAGTTTGCTGCAAGGATTCTCCATATAAAATTTGGGCCAAAACTGACAACGTTTGATCGCCGATCGTCAAGCAGAAAACTCATAAACCTAATCTTTCTCTCTCCTCTTTTCTCTCTTTGCGTCGTCGCTCGCTACACGCTCTAATTTTTGCTACCCTCACCTTTTGCCATTTCTTTCAATTAGTGATTTGGGCTCAATAGGTCCAATTGTCCAAGCCCACATATGGGCTGGACTCAATAATTCTCCCCCTCTAGCTCATATGGTGGACTGTACCAAGCAGGCTCTTCGCCTACATCCTTCAAGCTTTTCCTTAGGCAAAAACTTTGTCAACATATCCGATTCATTCTCATTAGTATGCACTTTTTCTAACTATAATTCTTTCATCTCAAGCACATCACGACTCCAATGATATCTAACATCAATATGCTTGGATCTAGAATGGTATGTTGAATTCTTGGAGAGGTGAATGACACTCTGACTGTCACAGTAAACAATATATCCTTCCTGTTTCAAGCCCAATTCCTGTAGAAAATTTTTCATCCATAAAGCTTCCTTATAGGCTTTAGTAATTGCTATGTATTCTGTTTCTGTGGTTGATAGAGCAACACTCTTCTGTAACTTAGACTGTCAAGAGACTACTTCTCCTACAAATGTCATCAAGAATCCCGAAGTGGACTTCCTAGAATCAGTATCACTTGCCATGTCTGCATCTGTGTAACCTTCTAACATAGGTTCATCACTGCTAAAACATAAATATAACCTGGAAGTACCTCTTAGATATCTTAATATCCATTTCATTGTTGCCCAATGTTTCTTTCCAAGATTAGAGATAAATCGATTGACAACTTCAACTGCATGAGTTATATCTGGCCTAGTACAAACCATAGCATATATCAAACTGCCTACTGCAGATGAGTAAGGCACTCTGGACATTTTTTCTTTTTCTTTCTCACTTGTAGGACATTGTTTCGAACTAAGCTTGAAATGACCTACAAGTGGAGAACAAACTGCTTTGGCTTTATTCATGTTGAATCTTTCAAGAACCTTTTCAATGTAAATCTCCTGAGATAGCCAAATCTTCTTTTTCTTCGTATCACGAAGAATCTTTATGCCAAGTATTTGTTTCACCGATCCCAAGTCTTTCATAGCAAAAGACTTACTTAGCTCTCTTTTAAGCTTTCCAATTTTTCCAACATCATAGCCAATAATCAACATATCATCAACATATAATAATAAAATAATAAAATCATCATCTGAAAATTTTTTCATAAACACATAATGATCAGATGTGGTTCTATCATACCCTTGGCTCATCATAAAGGAATCAAACTTCTTATACCACTGTCTAGGTGCTTGTTTGAGTCCATATAAGCTTTTCATAAGCTTACACACCATATTTTCTTTTCCCTTGACTTTGAAACCTTCTAGTTGCTCTATGTAAATTTCTTCTTCTAAGTCACCATGAAGAAATGTTGTTTTTACATTAAGTTGCTCAATTTCTAAATTCAAGCGGTCAACTAAACCAAGAATAACTCAGATATAAGATATTTTCACAACTGGAGAAAATATTTCTTCAAAGTTAATACCTTTCTTCTGACTGAATCCTTTCACAACTAGTCGTGCCTTGTATCTTTGTTGTGAGCTATTATTTTAAGTCTTCAATTTATAAACATATTTATTCTTGAGAGTTTTCTTCTCTTTAGGCAATTTTACCAAGTCATAAGTGTAGTTCTCAAGCAAGGATCTCATCTCTTCTTGCATGGCTTTAACCCACTCATTCTTATTCTCATGTAGAATAGCTTCTTGGTAAGTTTCTGGCTCTCCTGCGTCAGTAAGCATAACATACTTATGTGGAGGATATCTGTTAGATGGTTGCCGCTCTTTAGTGGATCTTCTCAATGGAATCTCAACTGGTGGTGGAGGTGCCTATTCAATTGGTTCAGCATCATCAACTATAGGTGTATCATCACTAGTATTCTCACCATAATCTTCTTGTTCATCTCCCCTGTGATCATCATGAACTGCAAGTGAAGGAACTGGACCCAAACTCCAAGGAATATAAACATAGGTTTCTGGCTGCTAGTCATAGGTGCCCAACAAGCCAATCACGTGAGTGATGGCACGTGTGACTTGATACAGAATCTTTTTGCTTATTATATTTTGGCATATATCACTTTATAACTATTGCATAAATGCATACATATATTGTGATGTCCTTGGATTTGTGCAATGTGAATCGGATCGTGATGAGATCACGATAATGAGATCGATTCACCTTTAAACACATATCCTAAATAATCCCGGTCATAGGTTACTCGAGAGGGACATCGTGATAACCGGATAGACTGGTGTGCTGTATACCCGTTCATATGATGGATGCAGCTGATCTCATAGCTGCTCGTGTAGGGACACTAGGGATACAGTACAAGTGCTCATTGGAGAATGAGTTCACTGATTGATCCGCTTACGGAATGCTGGATGGTTGATGATGCCTTATTGTCAGACAACGATTCCGTAGTCCTAGTGGTGTATCTGGTTCTTAGACTTGAGACACCAAGGATGTCCTGTATGAGTGCTCCACTCTTTGATACCAGACTTATAGGTTTGGCTGTTCCCAGATCTAGTACAGCTGGTCATTGGGAGTGGTAGTCGACCTTACGAGGGCTATTGAGTGTCGCAGAGGATCATCCACTCTCGGCATCATGAGAGGAATATCCCATGTGTTCTTGCTCAGACAAATCCCTGGCCAGGGTCATTCGGGTTGAGAGAGAAAGAGTTCTCCGGGAGAATCCGATTAGAGCGAGACTCGAGTAGAAACCGTATGGGTCTGACAGCACCATACTCGATATACGGTCTCTGGGATATTAGATGGATGAGGGACTATAGGTACATGGTAACTGAGGACATACAGGTCCAATGGATTGGATTCCCCTGTATCGTCTGGGGACTACGGCGTAGTGGCCTAGTACTTCCGTAGTCGATGAGTCGAGTGAATTATTACAGAGATAATAATTCACTGAGTTAGAAGGAGTTCTGACAGGTATGACTCACGGCCAGCTCGATATTGGGCCTAGAGGGTCACACACATATGGTAGGCATTGCGATGAGTAGAGGTTCGGATATGAGATATCCGACGGAGCCCTTGTCTTATTGGATGCAGATCCAATACCCACTAGGGAAAGGACCCATTAGGGTTTTGACACGGGATCTCTATAAATAGGAGGGATTCACAGCCTCATAGGCTAGAGTCTTTGCTTGCCCTTCCTATTCTCCTCTCCCTCTCCACCTCAGAGTAGGCCTGGATTTTTGAGGAGCGTCGTCGCAACCCTGCTGTGTGGATCACCGCTAGAGAGGAGGACGCTTGACCTC
Source organism: Musa acuminata AAA Group (assembly GCF_036884655.1). Taxonomy (NCBI): domain Eukaryota; kingdom Viridiplantae; phylum Streptophyta; class Magnoliopsida; order Zingiberales; family Musaceae; genus Musa; species Musa acuminata. Next base: position 36,290,364 of record NC_088333.1, on the reverse strand, counting down.
CTTCACCCTCTCCTAAGGATCTGCAAGGAAACAGGGATATACGATCCCTAGGTAACACAATCTCTATACGCAGTTTTGTGTTTTTGCGGATTTTGCGCACCAATCTTCGCACGACGATGAACATCTTTTTGGGAATCGGGGATTTTTGTTTTCTTGTTCTTCCGCTGCGCATATGATGTCGCCCCCCCTATGATTTCCCAACAGTGGTATCAGAGCCAGGTTGCTCATGCGAATGATTGGTTTTGAACTGCGTGTGTTGTGTTTAGGAAGAATATTGACGTCAAAATCGTTGACGCAAAAGCGAGGAAGGGCAGCAACAGTTGCTGCCCTCGATCTGCATACCTGCAGCCACCTGCAGCGGCAGCCGCAACTGCAGCCGCAGCCAGGCAGCACAGCGCCGGCGCATGCGCAAGCGCTGTGCCTGCAGCAGCCGGCCGGCGGTCTGCTTGCAGCAGGCTTGCGGCCGGCAGGGCTGGCAGCCCGCGGGTAGAGGCGCCTGCAGCCGCTGAGCCCGCGGGCAGAGGCGCCGCGGGGCAGCAGCGAGGGCTGAGGCACCGCAGGGCAGCGGCGCCTGTGGCCGCTGCTCCCACTGGCAAAAACCCCGCAGGGGCGGTCGCCAGCAAGGCAGCACCGCCTGCGGGCGCTGCCTCGCGGGCAGAACCGCCCGCGGAGGCGGCGACGCCCGCGGGGGCGCCCACCTGCAGCGGCAGCGCCCCCAGCGGGCGTGCCGCCTGCAGACGAGGGCAGTGCCCTCGCCCCGCCGCACAGGCCGCCGCCGGCAGGGTGGCGACGGCGGCAGCAGCAAAAAGGGCAAAGGGTATTAGGGTTTTCTCGGCAAAAGACAGTTTTGCCCCTCGGAATTTGAGAAATTCCAGTTTCTGTCTTTTGTCCAAATTACGAAAATACCCTTAGGAATTGAGAAATTCCCTACATGTCCCTGATTTCAGAAAAATATTAATTAATTAAAAGGTTTAGTTGATTATTATTTTTTTTATTATCTAGTAGTCCTACATGATGATGATTATTTATACATGTGATGTATGATGTGTGGACGGATGATCATGGACCGTGTGATGTGTGTACTTGTGATTATTATTATTGAGGTCTGCGAACCTCCATTATATTTCTCGTTTATTGTCGGGCCTGCGTGCCTATGATTAAGTTGTAATCACATGAGGAGGCGCAGCGGGAGCGTGGATGCGACAGCGGGACCCACGAGACGGACGATCGTGTTGCATGGAGATGCATCAAGATGTCGACGAAACCGACGAGGACGAGATGGACGATCACAGGGCATGGAGATGCACCGTTGCACACATAGATCTTGATGTGAGTGATTAGGCCTACTGGCTCGGGCCTAATCATATTAGGTTGTGGTCCATGATCATCTGGTGTGATTGCTTATACACATACTAGATATGTATATATATTTGCATGCGATGTAGATATATATTAAATATGCATATGTGTGACATGTCATATTAGGAGACCAAATCATATAAACATCTCTCGATAATATTAAGTCGGTAAACGTGAGGCAATTAGATTGACCCACGTGGCCTTCCATCGTTATGAGTAGGAACCGAATCCCGGTGTAGGTTGAGTTGGTCGAGTCCCTCGAGACTCACCTATATCGCGATTCGCTATCTTGCTTACGATATAGAGATGTCACCGGTGACCTGAGGGCATGATATGCTTGGTCGAGTCCCTCGAGGGTATATCATCAAATCAGACTCATCTTGTAACGAAGGTGTTGACTTAACCGAGCATCATGGTTGGTCGAGTCCCTCGAGGCCATGGTGATTCGGAGGCCGAACAGGACGGGAATCACAAGGAGTTGTGATTGGCAAGAGTTGCCTACCTTTTAGGCTTAGTGTGATTGGTCGAGTCCCTCGAGGTTACACTAAGACGCTGATTGGATCCTGATCCCCACTAGAAGTCTGCCGGAGACTTCCGTTTCACGTGCTGAGGGTGTCGCGTGACTCGTTAGTAAAATAGTGGGAGCATATTAAGATAGAAGTCCATATCTTGATAGTTTATTTCTTGCAAAATCTGCATGTTATTCATTTTTGCTACATCTTTATTTTCAGAAAATGTCGCTTTCAAATCCCTTACGTGGCATACTTGATGTCAACCGCCTCACTGGTCCAAATTATACGGATTGGCTTCGTAACTTGAGAATTGTTCTCACAGCGGAGAAAATCGTGTACGTCCTTGATACAGTGATGCCTACGCCCGAAGAAGGGGCAAGCGAGGATGAGATCGCTCGCTACGTGAAGTACATTGATGACTCCACTCTTGCTCAGTGCTATATATTGGGCTCTATGACTCCAGAGTTACAGAGACAACATGAAAAGATGGATGCCAGATCCATTCTCCTACATGTCCGTAAATTGTTTGAGGAACAGGGAAGGACTCAACGATATGAGATATCCAAGAGCCTTTTCCGCGCTAGGATGACTGAGGGGACACCGGTTCAGAACCATGTCCTAAAGATGATTGAGTGGATAGAGAAACTCACAGGTCTAGGAATGGTCCTAGAGGATAACTTGTGTGTGGACATTGTGCTTCAGTCCCTACCAGATTCCTTTTCACAGTTCATAATGAATTTTAATATGAACAAGCTTGAGGTGACTCTCCCAGAGCTCCTCAATATGTTGAGGGAGGCAGAGAGTACTATTAAGAAAGAGAAGCCAGTTCTCTACACTGGTGAGACCAGAAAGAAAAGGAAAGCAGAAAGGTCCCTTAAGAAGGGAAAGGGCAAGGGCAAACAAGGTAAAGCAAAGGTTGCTAAGAAAGACCCAACAAAGGACAAAGGCCAGTGCTTCCACTGTGGTAAAGATGGGCACTGGAAGAGAAACTGCAAAGAGTACCTTGCAGAAAGGGCGAAACAAAAGCTTGATGAAGCTTCAGGTACATTCATGATCAGTCTCCATTTGTCAGACTCTTATGATAACACATGGGTATTAGATACCGGTAGTGCTTATCATATATGCAATTCGTTGCAGGTTCTGGCAAGGCCTAGGAGACTAGAGAGAGGCGAGATGGACCTCAAGATGGGTAATGGAGCAAAAGTTGCTGTATTAGCTGTTGGCGAGGTCGCCCTACATCTGCCTAGTGGAGCTTTTATTGCATTAGATGCATGTTATTTTGTTCCTTCTATTATCAAAAACATTATCTCCATTTCATGTTTAACAGTTAGTGGATATAAATTTGTTTTTGAGAACAATGGTTGTTCGATATTATTAGATGATAAGATCGTCACGAAAGGAACATTGCATAATGGTTTATTTATGTTAGACACCACTCCACATATCATGAATATAAATGTGTCCAAAAGGAAACGAGATGAGTTGAACAGTGCATACCTGTGGCATTATAGGCTAGGTCACATCCATGAAAGAAGGATTCAAAAGTTGCTAAATGATGGATATCTAGATCCATTCGACTATGTGTCATATGCAACTTGTGAGCCTTGCATTCGTGGAAAACTGACCAACTCTCCATTTAGTGGAACTGGAGAGAGAGCCACTGAGTTGTTGGAACTCATACATAGTGATGTATGTGGACCCATGTCAACTCATGTCATTGGAGGTTACTCCTACTTCATTACATTTACTGATGATTTCTCAAGGTATGGATATGTGTACTTAATGAAGTACAAGTCCGAGGCCTTTGAGAAATTCAGAGAGTATAAGAATGAGGTGGAGAACCAGACTGGAAAGAGTATTAAAACTCTTCGATCAGATCGAGGAGGTGAGTACTTAAGTACAGAGTTTACTCACTTCCTCAAGGACCATGGGATATTATCCCAATGGACACCTCCTTATACACCTCAGCTCAATGGTGTCTCTGAAAGGAGAAATCGTACATTATTAGATATGGTACGGTCCATGATGAGTTTCGCTGACCTACCCATCTCATTCTGGGGATATGCCCTAGAAACCGCAGCTTACCTTCTGAACAGAGTTCCAACTAAGTCGGTGGTGTCTACACCATATGAGATATGGAAAGGGAAGAAGCCTGATCTTAAGGTTGTTAAGATTTGGGGCTGCTCTGCCCATATTAAAAGACACAACCCCGATAAGTTAGAATCAAGGACAGGGCGATGTAAATTTGTGGGATACCCCAAGGAAACTTGTGGGTATTACTTCTATCATCTCGAGGACCAAAAGGTCTTTGTAGCTAAGAGAGCAGTGTTCCTTGAGAAGGAACACATTCTTGACGGAGACAGTGGGAGAATGATAGAATTGAGCGAGGTTGGAGAACCAAGCTCAAGCACCACTCTACAGCCCGAGTCTGTTCAGGTATCTAATACACAAGTTTCAACTTTACGCAGGTCTGATAGAGTATCCCATCCTCCTGAGAGATATGTGGGACATATTAGAGCAGAGGATGTAGAGGATATTGATCCTCAGACCTACGAGGAGGCTATTATGAGTATAGACTCCGGGAAGTGGAAAGAAGCCATGAATTCTGAGATGGATTCTATGTACTCCAATAAGGTTTGGAACCTAGTTGATGCACCCGAAGGTATTGTACCCATCGGTTGCAAGTGGATCTTTAAGAAAAAGATCGGAGTAGATGGAAATGTAGAGACCTATAAAGCAAGGCTAGTGGCTAAGGGGTATCGTCAAAGGCAAGGTGTTGACTACGACGAAACTTTCTCACCCGTAGCAATGCTAAAATCCATCAGAATTCTATTGGCTATTGCAGCACACTATGATTATGAGATCTGGCAGATGGATGTGAAAACCGCATTCCTCAACGGGAACCTGGAGGAGGAGGTGTATATGATGCAACCTGAGGGATTCGTGTCCAAGAACTGCCCAGATAAGGTGTGTAGGTTGCTTAGATCCATTTATGGACTAAAGCAAGCTTCCCGAAGTTGGAACATAAGATTTGATGAGGCAATCAGATCTTATGACTTCGTTAAGAACGAAGATGAGCCTTGTGTATACAGAAAGGTAAGTGGGAGCGCTATTAGCTTTTTGGTGTTATATGTGGATGACATCCTCATCATTGGGAATGACATAGGAATGCTATCCACAATAAAGGCTTGGTTATCTAGACACTTCTCCATGAAGGACTTAGGAGAAACATCTTATATCTTGGGGATTAGAATCTATAGAGATAGATCCAAAAGGATGCTTGGCTTGTCCCAGTCCAGGTACATAGAAACTATTGTCAAAAGGTTTGGCATGGAAAATTCCAAGAGAGGTCTCATACCGATGAGACATGGGATATCGCTTTCTACGAGTATGTCCCCAAAGACTCCAGAAGAAAGGGCGAACATGGATATGATACCTTATGCCTCAGCAATAGGGTCTATCATGTATGCCATGCTATGTACTAGGCCTGATATAGCGCATGCTCTGAGTGTCACGAGCAGGTATCAGGCAGATCCAGGCTTGGAGCACTGGAAAGCAGTAAAGTGTATCCTTAAGTACTTGAGAAAGACTAAGGATCTTTTACTAGTATATGGAGGTAATAGCCTTAAGGTTGAAGGCTACACTGACTCAAGTTTTCAGTCTGATGTCGATGATAGCAAGTCGAATTCAGGGTATGTGTACACCTTGAATGGAGGAGCAGTGTGTTGGAAGAGTTCCAGCAAGATACCACTGCTGACTCGACCACAAAGGCGGAGTACATTGCTGCATTAGATGCAACAAAGGAGGGAGTCTGGGTGAAGAAGTTCATCACAGATTTGGGAGTCGATACAGATAGCGACAAGTCGACTTCCTTATATTGCGACAACTATGGGGTGATTACTCAAATAAGGGAACCCGGGTCTTATCAGAAGTGTTCTGAGGAGGTTCCAGCTTATAAGAGAGATCGTATCCCGAGGAGATGTAGCAGTGGAAAGAGTTCCATCCGACGATAACATTGTAGATCCACTGACAAAGCCGTTGTCTCAGATTGTCTTTGAGCGTCACAGGGGTCTGATGGGGATCAGACACATAGGTGATTGGCTTTAGGTCAAGTGGGAGATTGCTAGTCATAGGTGCCCAGCAAGCCAATCACGTGAGTGATGGCACGTGTGACTTGATACAGAATCTTTTTGCTTATTATATTTTGGCATATATCACTTTATAACTATTACATAAATGCATACATATATTGTGATGTCCTTGGATTTGTGCAATGGGAATCGGATCGTGATGAGATCACGATAATGAGATCGATTCACCTTTAAACACATATCCTAAATAATCCCGGTCATAGGTTACTCGAGAGGGACATCGTGATAACCGGATAGACTGGTGTGCTGTATACCCGTTCATATGATGGATGCAGCTGATCTCATAGCTGCTCGTGTAGGGACACTAGGGATACAGTACAAGTGCTCATTGGAGAATGAGTTCACTGATTGATCCGCTTACGGAATGCTGGATGGTTGATGATGCCTTATTGTCAGACAACGATTCCGTAGTCCTAGTGGTGTATCTGGTTCTTAGACTTGAGACACCAAGGATGTCCTGTATGAGTGCTCCACTCTTTGATACCAGACTTATAGGTTTGGCTGTTCCCAGATCTAGTACAGCTGGTCATTGGGAGTGGTAGTCGACCTTACGAGGGCTATTGAGTGTCGACAGAGGATCATCCACTCTCGGCATCATGAGAGGAATATCCCATGTGTTCTTGCTCAGACAAATCCCTGGCCAGGGTCATTCGGGTTGAGAGAGAAAGAGTTCTTCGGGAGAATCCGATTAGAGCGAGACTCGAGTAGAAACCGTATGGGTCTGACAGCACCATGCTCGATATACGGTCTCTGGGATATTAGATGGATGAGGGACTATAGGTACATGGTAACTGAGGACAGACAGGTCCAATGGATTGGATTCCCCTGTATCGTCTGGGGACTACGGCGTAGTGGCCTAGTACTTCCGTAGTCGATGAGTCTAGTGAATTATTACAGAGATAATAATTCACTGAGTTAGAAGGAGTTCTGACAGGTATGACTCACGGCCAGCTCGATATTGGGCCTAGAGGGTCACACACATATGGTAGGCATTGCGATGAGTAGAGGTTCGGATATAAGATATCCGACGGAGCCCTTGTCTTATTGGATGCAGATCCAATACCCACTAGGGAAAGGACCCATTAGGGTTTTGACACGGGATCTCTATAAATAGGAGGGATTCACAGCCTCATAGGCTAGAGTCTTTGCTTGCCCTTCCTATTCTCCTCTCCCTCTCCACCTCAGAGTAGGCCTGGATTTTTGAGGAGCGTCGTCGCAACCCTGCTGTGTGGATCACCGCTAGAGAGGAGGACGCTTGACCTCCTTCACCCTCTCCTAAGGATCTGCAAGGAAACAGGGATATACGATCTCCCTAGGTAACACAATCTCTATACGCAGTTTTGTGTTTTTGCGGATTTTGCGCACCAATCTTCGCACGACGATGAACATCTTTTTGGGAATCGGGGATTTTTGTTTTCTTGTTCTTCCGCTGCGCATATGATGTCGCCCCCCCTATGATTTCCCAACACTGGCTTCTCAATATTATCACCATCATCAAACAATTGGTCTTCAAGAAACACAACATCTCTGCTTCTAATAATCTTCTTGTTCACTGAATCCCATAATCTGTACCCAAACTCTTCATGACCATATCCCAAGAAGATACATGCTTTTGCTTTACTATCGAGCTTGGACCTCTCATCTTTAGGAATATGAACAAATACTTTACACCCAAAGACTCTTAAGTGATTATAAGATATATCTTTTCCTCTCCATACTCTCTCTGGAATATCACCTTTCAGAGGAACCACTGGAGAAAGATTTATCAGATCAACTGTAGTTCTCGTAGCCTCCCCCCAAAATGACTTTGGTAACTTGGCATAGGAAAACATACACCTAATCCTTTCTTTAATGGTTATGTTCATCATTTCTGTCACACCGTTCTGTTGAGGAGTTTTAGGAACTATTTTCTTAAGCCTAATACCATAGAACCTACAATAATTTTCAAAAGGACCCCTGTACTCGCCACCATTATCTGATCGAATACACTTTAATTTTCTGCCAATCTCTCTTTCAAAACTAACATGAAACTCCTTGAAAACATCGAGTACCTGGTCTTTAGATTTCAAAGCAAAACCCGCACTTTTCTAGAATGGTCATCAATAAAAGTAACAAAATAAAGAGCACCTCCCAAAGTTCTAGTTTGTATAGTACAAACATCGGTATGAACTAAATCAATAACATTTGATCTTCTAGATGATGGATATGTTTCAAATGCAACTCTATATGTTTTTCCAACTAAGCAATAATCACAAGATTTAAGATATGTACCTTGCAACTCTGGTAAAAACCATTTTCTAACAAGAGTTTGAAGTCCCTTTTCGCTGATATGTCCAAGCCTCTTATGCCAAAGATATATACTTTTACCTTTTTGAATTACATTAATCTCTCCTTTGTGTAGCTTAGCTTCCATGACATAAAAAGAGTTAAAGTTTCTTTCCTCTTGCCACAATCAAAGAACCTTTAGTGAGTTTTCATTTGCTTTCATCAAAATAGTGTGCAAAGTCCTCATCATCAAGTCTACCTGTAGATATCAAGTTAAGACGAATATCTAGGACATGCCTTACATCTTTGAGTATCAATTCGCTTCCAGCACTAGTCTCCAAGTAAATATCTCAAATACTCATAATCTTATATGTACCATTATTTCCCATTCTGACATTACCAAAATCACCAACAGTGTAAAATCTAAAGAAATCACCACCAGAAGTAACATGAAATGAAGCACCAGAGTCAATTACCTAGTTATTATCCTGAGCTACAAGACTGACACAACTGTCATCACAAACAATAGTGATATTACTTTCAGCAGCAACTGTATTTGTCTCTTTCTCATTTTTTTTCATTTCATTTTGTTCTCGTTTCCAAAACCTACACTCTTTCTTCATGTGACCTGGCCTGTTACAGTGAAAACATTTATATCTCTTCTAGACTTAGATCTTCCTCTAAAACCATGTGGATTTCTACTATGACTTCTTCCACGACTTTCTTATTTTTCAGTACCCAAAAGAAGATTCACCCTATTCTTTCCTTCTGGCATCTTCATTTAGCAAACTGTCTTTAACCATATCTATAGTTAGAATTTCCTCTGGTGTGGAGTTGCAAATAGTCACCACATATGTTTCCCAACTTTCTGGTAAAGAGTTGAGAAGTAATAATCCTTACATCTCATCATCTATATTCATTTTCGTAGCAACCAACTTGTTTGAAGACTCTGAAATAGGCTTATGTGCTCAACAATATTATCACCATCTTTATACTTCAAATTTACAAGTCTTCTAAGGAGAGAAATTCTATTTCCCACTATCTTTTTCGCAAAGAGGTTTTCTAACCTTTGCCAAACAACATCAGCTCTAGTTTTATCAGAAATATGCTCATGCAAGTTTATATCCATCCATCTTCTAATATAGGCAATGATTTTTCTATGTTAAACTTCTCATTCTTCATCATCCATAGTAGAAGGTTTAACTTTAACCTTGATAGGCTTATACAAATCTTTGCAATATAGCAAATCTTCCATTAGACGCTTCCAAGTGGAATAATTTGATGAGTTCAATTTAATCATACCATCTGACTGCTCCATTTCAATCACACAATAAAAACTAGCACCAACCAACCTAGCTCTGATACCACTTGTTGGAAAAAAAAACCTATTGAAGCGGAATATTCTTTTCCTTCTTTGTGTATCAAAATGGGTTCCTCGTCAAAATACCAACTTGATATCCAAATGAAAATATCAACCAGCACAATATAAATAATAGAGTAAAAAATCAATCACATAGTGAGACCAAATCTTTTTAACGTGGAAAACCCAATGTGGGAGAAATCACAGGATCGTAGTCCACCTCAAACTTTCACTATCAATAGTAATAATAACAGTTACAGTAGGTCTTCTCTAGAATAACTAGAGGATCAAAATAACATCAAGATGATAAATCTTGGCTCAAGAATAACATATCTTCATCACATAGGGTGGATCTACTCGTAAGAGAATTCTAGGTCTCACAAAATGGATATAGCAAGAAAGTACTTTAGAGAGGGTACACTGTAGATTAACACCGTTAGGATTGTAGAGTTTGCTATAAGAATTCTCCACGTAAAATTTGGATCAAAACTAATAATGTTTGGCCACCAATCGTTTAGTAGAAAACTCAAAATTCTAATCTTTCTCTCTCCTCTTTTCTATCCGTGCGTCGTCGCTGGCTACACGCTCTAATTTTTGCTACCTTCACCTTTTTTTTATCCTTTCTTTCAATTAATTTGGGTTCAATATACCCAATTCCAAGCCCATATAAGCTGGACCCAACATATTGTATCTTGTACACCAACATGAGCTTTTTGAACAAACAAAAAAAAATAAAACTTTGAAAACTACATATTATAAGTATTCAAATATATCGATTAGTTTAGCCGGCAAAGATTTCATTCCGGTGAAGTCTTGCCTTCATTAGCCAACAGCACCGCCGTGTACTCAAACCATGCATTGCTTTGCTCCATGGCTGCAGTGTTGCAGTATGGGTGGGTTCGCATCACTTATGGGTCGCAAGATGCACCCATTGTGCTTGTGCTTTCGAGATACGAAGGCCCTGCGTAATGGCTTACTTAGCCCATTGCGTGTTGGTGGATTGTCACCTTTAGAACATCCAACTGGAATTGGATTGCCATGAAGACAAGCAAGTAGCACGATCTTGGCAGCATAGCCACAGCAAATTCTCTTCTATGAGTTAGTTTGCCAACTTTTTCTTTAGTAAGGGAAAAAAAAGACTTGGGTTCCAAAATAAGCTTATAAGAAGTTGAGATTTTGATATGCTAGGGTTTGAAGCCAACCCGAGTTGAGAGGCCAAGCTTATCATAAGTTACACGAGTTGAAAGTGAGATGATTTATAAACTTTTACGAAGGTTTTTTCGATACTTAAGTCAGTAAAATAGTTAAAGATTCATGAAAGAAAAATATTATATACTCAAATTATTCGAGAGCATCCTAAAGATGCATCCTACAGGAGATTCTCGAAGTTAAGTGAAGAATTATTTCAAGTAGACTTTGCTTGACCGAAATAAAAGAGTTGATTGATGTGTCAACATATACTATCTGCATGTTAAAACCCCCTTATCATAATACAAGCATACCAACCTTGAGTGTATATATATATAGAGAGAGAGGGAGAGAGAGAGAGAGGGGATATGCCCTTCTATATGCCAAACTTCAACCTTTTTTTGGTCCTCGTCGTGGTATTGATGTTGCTCAAAGTGTATCACGTGTATCCATGTCATCTGGTGGTCGAACATTGGAAAGTAGCTTCTCAAGCAGGCATCTTGGAGATGAAGCTTTCTAGTTTGGCCTAACTCCATGTAATTGAACTCTGGTCACGCCCAACCTTGCATCTTCTGCCAAGATTTTGGTTGGCCCAACTCCATTCTGGCATTGCCATCGTCTTCGATGTCCATCCAAATCTGACAAAGATGAGAAGTTCCGGTGGCAATCGAACGCCTCCTCCCTGCATGACTCACAGGTAACCTCTTTTTGGAGCTGTCCTTCTCAGGACATCAAAGTCTATGTTGAGCTGGAATTACGTAGGAATCATGACATGCTGACTCAGATATTACCAGGAGAACCGGAGTAAAGTACTTTTCCGACGTGGCTGTTCTCGGAATCCGATGAGGATGATAACCAACTTGCGTTTCAAGACAAAAAGAAGCTCGAAAGTTCCACCTCAGCCATCTCATGTGATGTGGGTAGAAATTTGCACGTATTCGAACATTTTATTTGACTATGAATTAATAGATACTGTCTCAGCTATCGATTTAAATGTTTGGAAGGGATGATCGAAGCCTTCTCAAACAAATAATACAAATCAATAAAAATTTTCCATGATTTTTATTGTATTGGATTGAGAAACTAAGATTAACTTAATATTTTCTTTGATTTTTTTTTTTGGGATGAAAGCAGTGAGAGAGAGGAAGAGGGAGAAGGAGAAGGAGAGAGCGACAGGACAAGCGCAGGCAAACTGCATGTGCTGCTGAGCTGCCGCAGCCGTGGAAGTTGCACTGCACGCGGTACGAGCGCATCTCTCCGTGCCTTTTGACTCTGTTGTCGACTCACCTCGCAAGTCTTTCCTGCTCGCTCACTCTCTCTCCACCTCTCTCTGTCTTCAACAGCGGAAGAGTTTATTGCAGCCACGCAACGTGTCACCGCGGAGGCAACGCCGTTGCCTTCTCCTCGAGATCCGACCGTCGGATAGAGGCAGAGGAGAAGGTGGGAGTCCCGTTCCCAACGGCGTCGGCGGCGGTGGGGTAGATCCAACGCTCTGGTCGACGCATCGCTTCGGGTGGAAGACAACATCTCTTTGCGTCCCACCAACTTTTGACCAATTGCAGGGGGTGAACGGGACCGCGGTTTAGTTAACCGGGCGGGGTTAGGTTTTCTTTTTCATGTTTGCCCCTATACATTTTAATATAACATATATGTCTCTTTAATCATTAAGATTCCCACCCATTATTATATTAAAAATAATAATAAATTATTAAAAAAATCTCTCTTTATAGATTTTTTTTAAGAATATACCCCTTATCTTTATAATTTCCTAATAATGTATATCAAGAATTCCCTCGGCCATCTACCTTTTTCCTATGAATCAATTTAATTATAATATTTTTAATAATATTATTTCTATAATAATAATAATAATAATAATAATAGGTGACTAAAGGAGATTTTTTTTAAAAAATCACCCAAAAAACCAATAGACTAAGAAAGAGAAAATGTATATACTATTTTTTAGCTTCGAAGGATTAAATCTAAAAATTATTGAAATATATATAGACATGAGAGAGAATCTCTCTCGATTGACAACCATAATATTGGTGTTGGGAACAACAGTGATTAAAGAAGGCATATATAAAGGGTGCAATTGGCTTGAGCTACATCGATGTCAACGGCGGCTCCATGCGTGAGACATGCATGCTTGTCATGCGCGTCCACTTTGTCGTCGGATGATCGCAACTCATTGCATCACAATTTTGTTCTTTATTTTTTTTGGTTGTTGGCGCATGATTGCTGTCATCATCACAGTTTTCTACTTGGCATGATTTTGCGATTGGTTATTGATGATCCATTTTTGAATCCCATTTTCTAAGAAAGGTTAATCGATTTACTTAATAGAAGATTTTTTGATAAATAAAAAAAATATATAAACACGCATCACGTTGCCATAAAAAAATATATATATATCATACGTTATGTATAATAACTTTCAGAACCAAGAGAGGAGAGGACAATTCGTCACATCACATCTAATTATAAATACTCCAAAATAATTTATATTTATATTTAAAATAATAAAAAATATATAAAAAAATCTTAAACCAATAAAAATAAAACTTCAATGGTATAGAATATGATAAAAATGATAATATCAACCTAATATTATAGATATAAATCTAATATAAAATAAAGATAAATTTTTTACATAATACAAAAGAAATAGTTTATCCAACATAAGAGGTGCATGAGAGACAACTTTTTGTCACATTAAGTATAATTTAAAAATCGATATAAACATATTTTTAAATTAATTCTAATTATATTTACAAGATCGAATCAGTTTTCTTCAATCTAGTAGATTCATTTAGGTTATTCGAAAATCGATAGAGTCAATTGTTAAATATAATCGATCTTACGGGATAGATTCAATTGTTAAATAAAATTGAAGTTGATGTCGAAGCAATTAGTAACTAATAAACTTAACCCCTTCTAATGAAAATGTTCAAATATTTTGATTTCAAGCATATATATATATATATATATATATATATATATATATATATATATATATATATATATATATATATATATATATATATATGGGATATATTTGGTGTAATAATAACCACATAAGTGCAACATAATGATTCACATGGAGGGACCATGGGGTACCAATCTAAAACATTCAAACATTAAAAGCAAACAAAAAAAAGAAAAAAGAGTACTGTTGTTTCATGATCATGACCAATTTTCAAACTTGGATACTTACGTGATTCCTTTCGTTTCTTTCATTTTTTTCATCCAAAAAATAAAATAGAAATCATAGACTACAATTTGTCATAAGATTATCCTAAACAAAGTATAATATATAATTTACTAAGGACAACTGTATGTGTTTTTTAGTAGTTGCATCTATAGTTCTAACACATGAAAAAGAAAAAAGAAAAAAAGAAGAAGGGAATGTAATATTCACATCCACTTTGAAGTGTGACATATGATGATATTTCAGATACCGACCACTTAAAAGGGAATCAATGAGGTCTAAATATATTGACATGCATAATTCACAAGGAGAATATTATTCATCCTGATGATAAAAGAAAGATCACAATGCACACACACACAAAAAAAAATCAATCGAATCCTAATCTTTCACGAGGGAATATATGCTCTACAAACAAAGACAAAAGAAAATGACATGATAGCAATTTCCACTTTAAATGACATCCACATGGTTCAAGTTTCACGCCTTCTATTCCTACTTCTCCTATTGCTTTCTTTACATGGGACAAAAGGAGAGGAAAGGAATCATCTTTAGGTGTCTCTCCATAGTTTTGTTGCTACACTATCTTAACAAATAGCTTCTAAGTTCATATTTGTTTCCATGAATTCATTCATTTATCATGACCAAAAAACTTCACTATTTGTGGATGCTTAGAGAAATAAACCAACAACAATGAGTGATGTCGGATTGTGTTGATATCAACATTTATGGATGTTAGTTTGATGATAGATTACGTAAGCCATAGGGACCTCATTGAGAAAAAAATAGAAACCTCAGGGGGCTTATTTTAATTAAGTGAAGACGAGGGTGTCAATTGAGAAAAAGACAAGCCGAAGCTGTGGTCATGTATACACATCCCGACGCTAGCCGGTAAGCCGCGGGACACCTGCCGGTAAACTTCTGCACGTGGCGGGTTCCGATTGGAAGTTGCTTCACTCATTGCTTCGTGGTGACGTTGGGTTGACGCGACCCCAACGCGCGTGGGATTAGAGGCTTAATTAATAACAGGATAACGCTAATCACGGTGGTTAACGACGCCGAGAGGTCGGCTTTATATACACCTATGTAGCCTCTGTCATTCAACCCCCAGAGAAGAGCGAACGCCACCTTCACAGGCGAACCCATCATCCCTTCCCACTCTTCGGTGAGGCTGAGCGACCCCCTTCCGAAGAAAGCGCAGGTTTGTCTTCTGACCTCTTCCTCCTCGTCTGGATCATCCTCTGTCGTCTTCTGTCTCGTTTAGAAGAAGAGAGAAGGAAGAAAGATCTCATCTTGAGGCTCCTTTTGGGTTGTTTCAGCAAAAAAGGAAGCCTTGGAAGCAATTTTTTTCTTCCTTTTTGTCTTAGGAAGACGGAGATTTCAGAACAGAGATCCAGATCTATTTTTCTGGATTTTTTTCGTCATTTTTGTTGGATTTTAATCAACCAAGAGGGCTGTTTTTCTGTACCCTGTGGTTGTTTTTTCTTCAGATTTCTACTTCTTCTCTTTAGAACTAAAAGAGGTCACCTTTTTGAACTAAACCTCTCTGGAAACCCAATTGCCTGTTCTTTGATTTTGTTTTAGAGCCAGCTTGGGTTGTATCTCGCCTTCTCTTCTCTCGTTCTGTCTCGTCTTTCCTTGTTACCAGGTCGTCTCTTTCTTGTTGTTCTTGTCAAGATCTTCTTCTTCCTTTTGAGTTCCCTTTTTTTTTCGAGTTTCTCTTAGATTTCCATGGCTACGGCTATAGATATGTACCGTAGTTGTCCATCTACCTCTGCAGACTCCGTCGATGAGGAGCTCATGAGAGCACTTGAGCCTTTTATGACAAGTGATTCCGCCTCCTCCCTCCCACACTCTCCTCCACCGTCGTCCACGTCCACCCTCACCTACCCCTCTCCCTCTTCTCTCACTTCCTTTCTTTCCCCTTCTCCTGTATCCTCCCCCTCCCTCTTCTTCCCCTCCTCTATTCAAAATCCAAACTTGGATTGCTACTCCCTTCAAAATTCCACCTTCGGGAGTTATCCCTATCAAGATCCCACCTTGGATATCATGTGCCGTATCGGTTCGGTTGGACTTACCCACCTCAGTCCTGCCCAGATCCAGCAGATCCAAGCTCAATTCCTCTTCCAACAGCAGCAACAGCAGAGCCTCCTTGTCGCCAGGCAGTTGCCGCCGAATCATCACCGTCACCACCACCAATCTACGGGCTTTCTGGGCCCGCGGCCTCAGCCGATGAAGCACACTGTTTCCCCCGCCGTGTCGAAGCCCACGAAACTATACCGCGGGGTGCGGCAGCGCCACTGGGGTAAGTGGGTGGCGGAGATCCGTCTCCCAAAGAACCGAACCCGCCTCTGGCTCGGGACCTTCGACACCGCCGAGGAGGCCGCGCTAGCCTACGACAAGGCCGCCTACAAGCTCCGCGGTGACTTAGCGAGGCTCAACTTCCCGAACTACCGGCACGCCGCCGCCGCCGCCCCCGGTCCCCTTCACTCCACCGTCGACGCTAAGCTCCAGGCCCTCTGCCAGAACTTGGCCAATTCCTCAAAAAGGGGGGGCGGCCCGCCGCGCAGCTCCACCCTCCAGTCCAACCCAGAGCCCGCGACAATCGGCAGCGGCGATCCGGCGCCGACGATCGTGGAGGAGGCTGCGGCTAGGGGTGACTTGGTTTGCCAGGGCTCGGAGGATAACAAGTCAGAGAGCTCGTCGGAGGGCGAGGACTCCTCGTCGGGGTCGTCGTCGGCATCGGCGTTCGAGATGCAGCATTTGGATTTCACCGAGATGCCGTGGGACGAAACGGATAACTTAATGTTGCGGAAATATCCATCATGGGAGATTGACTGGGACTCCATCCTCTCCCCCAGTAATTAGTTCTCGATGTTGCATTGCCTTCTGTAGGGTGTCGTCGTCTCTACCGGCTGCTGCAAATGGGGTTTTAGACATTTGCCGAGCTGCTATGGAGACTCTTTGGTCTTCAGTACTGTTAGTGTCCATTTGAGGTCATGGGGTGTAGCTCTCTAGTGTATCTTGTAGTTGTGTCCTTCCTGCTGGTTATTTTTGCCTCAGCAGAGCTAGTGAGGAACAATGTTGTATTATTGATACCTCCGTTTAGTGTGAAGTATGGTTTCTGGTGTGATATTTCTATGCATGTGATGAAGTCAGTAATCAGAGATCACGAGTCCAAAGAAAAAAAATCTCTTAGATTAGGAAGGCTTGGACGAACTTTGGTTTGGGGAAGAAGAAAGAATTCAGAAAACTATTTCAGACACAGTATTATCAGGAAATCTCTCTCATTGATGACTCCCCTCCATTGAAGGCACACTGTTGATCAGCAATTTTGTGCAGTGAACTTTAGAGATAAGGCTGACACTATTGTTAATGTTCAACTTTCTGGATAGATAATGGAAGAACATGTTCTGTTGCCAGTTCAAACTAAAGGAGGATTGGTAAGGGACAATAGGTGCCATATCAGTTGGACAAGATATGATTCCTGCTGCTGGCTTTGGAACTTTACAGCAGCACTGATGGTTGGGCCATCACAGTTACTGAAATCATGCGACCCATCCATCCAGTAGACTGTGAAGTATTCCATCTGGCTATTCTTCTGGAACCCATCAAGTATGCTAAACAAGTTGCTTAGGTATGAAGGTATTCCATCTGACTGTTCTTCTGCCATGTTTCCATCACCTCATCAAATAATTGATTTGTGTTGCTTGCCACCAGAGAAGCTGACTCTTGACTCAATGAATGGTGGTTATGTGTGACTGTGGTGACATTTGATTTGTGAAGTGCTTCTAATGTGATGTTTCAACAGTAGCTTCTTTAGATGGACATAAGATGAGAGCATAATCAACTGGAATCTCTGTGCTTATCTTGTTGAAAAGGACCCCATGTCATGTGGAAGCAGCCAGACCCAATGTTCAACCCCACTTGTCCTTCCTTTACTGCTCATCTCAATCATCAAAGATAAGGGGGTGACCACCCAGCCAACCCCAGCTCATATCTTTGTTCTTACTCTGGCAAAAGCATCCCCCTTGCTTGTAAAAGGGTTGCTTGGACCAGCAGAGCTCTGAAAGAGATGCTCAACTAGCATTACTTTTATTAATTTCTTCTCCTTTTCTTCTGGCCTACATAGAAAATCTCAAAAGATGATCTCCTAGGTGTGTAAATGCCTCACAACACTCTTGAGTAGTCTTTCTCTAGGCAGTGAATATTTCTGTAAAGAAAGAACACTGACAAACAAATTGGAATCTGATGCTTTTCATATCAGATTAAGAACAAAGTGCACTTGGATCATCCCCAACAAATTGAAGAGTGGAGTTGGCTCATCACTTTTGCTCCAACTTTTGGATTCTCAATTCTGCAACACTAGATTTCTATCTCTAGATTCCCACTGAAATTGCATATCACTTTACAAAAACTGCTACTTTATTAATTGCATATGAATCATCAAACCAGAAGTTAATGAGGCTTGGTCTTGAGAAATGTTTTCTGCAACCACACAAAAATGCATAAAATGCTGTTACCTACATTATGAGAATATAATTACCATCATATAGCTTGGCAAACATGTTTTTGGACTAAGATATTTTTTCGACTTCAGTAGTCAGATCTTGTATTCTCCTGCTATTTGGCACTGGACATGCTATTCTTTTGCACAGCTTCCTGATGACAGAAAAGGTCAATATGATACTGGAAGTTTACAGTCACTAGTAGAAATCAGTTGCCATTATTCTTTGAGATCATCTCATCTCTGGTGACACTATATTGTGAGATTTGTATGTAACAGGCAACCAGCTTTAATTAGAGCACAACATCACATACACCATGGAGGTGTATAGAAATTATGTTCACTGTATACTTGTACTCTAATCAGAGGATCTTCCACATGAGTGGTCATTAATCAAAGAGAAAAGCATGAAGGAGCAATCAAGAAACTCTAGTGGAAGAATGAGGTAGAGAATGCAGCTGAGACAGAAATTGCACTCTTTTACAGGAAGTATATTATTCTTTACTTGCGCATATTCTTTACAGGAAGTATATTATTCTCTTTTACAAGAAATTGCACTCTTTTACAGAAATTGCACTTTTTGTCTCAGCTGAGAATGCAGCTGAGACAAAAAGGTGGCAATGGACAATCATCAGCAAAGAGGCAACAAGTCAACAGTCACATATAATGAGTAGTAGCAAACCACCATTACTCAGCAGCTATTCTCAGCTCAAGCTAGCATTGTTCTTTCAACTAAGCAAACTCCTACAAGAAAGCAGCATCAGCAGCATCCAGCTTCGTTTTCAGAAATGTAGCATTTTTGTTTCAGAATTGCAGTGGACAACAAAGTACACAGTTGCAGTATACCACTTTTTTTTGAGATTTGAATGTAACATTATGTCTGATGTTGAAGATGAAGAAGAATTTCTAGGGAAGCAATTCTTTGTTTATATTTTCATCAAAATCTGTTCCATAGCTATCTTTCTGTGACGGTCCAGAGAATGCTTTTGGCTAAAACTTCTGCTTCAGTGTATTGATTCCTTGAACACTTTTGTTACATTCAATCCAGATGGTATACAAAGCAGCCCCTGAAAAAAAAAATCTATAGGATGCCAGAATCAGAAACAAGTAATGCCTTGGATGCATGCTCCTGCAATGGACAACTTGGATGCATGCTCTTCAAATTTAGGTTGCAGCTAACAATAATGATAACAGACATGAAAAAAAAAAACCTCTATATTGGATTTTTTTTTCTCAATTTTTATTGTACCTAAAACAATGTACAATGAAGAAACAACATGATTTAAAATATCTGTAGCTAAAAAACAAAACAAAACCATATTTTTCAAAGTATTTAAAAAATAAAATAAAATCATATTTTCCAAAGTATTTGGTCGTTGTGCAATGATTGTTGCACGAAAAAATCGTAAAACCGAAAATCACACATATCATATTAGAAATATTATCTAGAGAGATTGTATATCCCAGAAATTTTCAGATCTGATAGAGAGGATAAAGGAGAACTCATATACTCTTCTGGTGATCCACACAGCAAACGTAGTGACGATACTCCTCAGGTCATTGTGGGATCTCTCTCTCCATACTCATTGCATGATTTCCCTATCCATATGCAACGCAAGACTACCAGAGCCAAGGAGGAGGAGAGGAGGTTGTGGAGAATAGGAGAGACGACCATCAGAAGTTCTATACTATGAACCATGATGTTCCTTCTTTTTATAGAGGTACAAGCAGCTTAAACTTTAATGGATCCTATCCTCATTGGATCTCTAACCAATTATCCAATTGGATTTCTATCCAATTATTCAATTGGATCTTATTCACAAGATCCAAACTAAGGGATCCGCGGATATCTCATATCTGTAGGGAAATCTAGGGGCGACATCACATGCATAGCGAAAAAATAAAAAACAAAAATCCCCAAATTTTTCAAAAATGTGTTCGGCGTCGTGCGAAGATTGATGCGTAAAATCCGCGAAACTGAAAACCATGCGTGAGATAGTTGTGTTACCTAGGGAGATCGTATATCCCTGAATCCCTGTAGATTTGTAGAAGATAATGAAGGAGGTTAAGCGTCCTCCTCTCTTGATCCACTGCCCAAATCTCCGGTCTTTGGTTCTCTCCTATTTATAGAGGTCCCCTATCTACTTAATCCTAATGGATCCTACCATATTGGGTATCAGATTTTCATCCAACTACCTAAGTCTCTTAGATTATTGGATCTCTATCTAATAATCTCTCATTGGCTCTTATTAGATCGCATTCATTGGATCCAATAATTCATGGGCTTATTGGATATCCAATAAGATAGGGGCTCCAACGGATATCTCATATCCGAACCTCTACTCGTCGCAACGCCTACCATATGTGTGTGACCCTCTAGGCCCAATATCGAGCTAGCCTTGAGTCATACCTATCAGAACTCTTTTTGGTTCAATGAATTATTATCTTCATAATAATTCACTTGACTCATCGACTACGGACATACTAGGCCATTACGTCGTAGCCCCTAGACGATACAGGGGAATCCAATCCTTGGGATATGTCTATCCTCAGTTATTGTATATTTATAGTCTTTTATCCATCTAATACCCTAGAGATCGTATACCGGGTATGGTATTATCATGCCCATACAGTTTCTACTCGAGTCTCGCTCTAATTGGATTTTCCTAAAGAACTCTTTCTCTCTCAATCTGAATGACCATAACTAGGGATTTGTTTGAGCAAGAACACATGAAATATTTATTTCATGACATCGAGAGTGGATAATTCTCTATCGATACTCAATAGTCCTCGTAAGGTTGGCTGCCACTCTCGATGACCGGTTGTGCTAGATCTGAAACTTCTAAGCTTATAAGTCTAGTATCAAAGAGTGGAGTACTAATACAAGACATCCTTTTGTATCTAAGTCTAAGGACCAGATACATTATTGGGATTACGGAATCACTGTTTGACAATAAGGAATCATCAACCATCCATCATTCGGTGAGCAGATCAATCAGTGAACTTATTATCTAATGAGCACCTACATTGTATCCCTAGTATCCCCATACGTGTAGCTATGAGACCCGCTGCCTCCATCATATGGACGACTATAAAACACATTAGGCCATTACGCCGTAGCCCCTAGACGATATAGGGAATCCAATCCTTTGGACATGTCTATCCTCAATTCTTGTATATTTATAGTCTTTTATCCATCTAATACCCCAAAGATCATATACTAGGTATGGTATTGTCAGGCCTATACAGTTTCTACTCGAGTCTCGCTCTAATCGGATTCTCCCAGAGAACTCTTTCTCTCTCAATCCGAATGACCATGACTAGGGATTTGTTTGAGCAAGAACACATGAAATATTTATTTCATGACATCGAGAGTGGATAATTCTCTATCGATACTCAATATTCCTCGTAAGGTTGGCTGCCACTCTCGATGACTGGTTGTACTAGATTTAAAACTTCTAAGCCTATAAGTCCGGTATCAAAGAGTGGAGTACTAATACAAGACATCCTTTGTATCTCAAGTCTAAGGACCAGATACACCATTGGGATTACGGAATCGCTGTTTGACAATAAGGAATCATCAACCATCCATCATTCCATGAGCGGATTAATCAGTGAACTTATTATCTAATGAACACTTACATTGTATCCCTAGTGTCTCCACACGAGCAACTATGAGATGAGCTGCCTCCATCATATGGACGTCTATACAACACATTAGTCTGTCTGGTTATCTCGATATCTCTCTCGAGTAACCTATGACCAAGATTATTTAAGATATGTGTTTAAAGGTGCATCGGTCTCATTATCATGATTTCATCACGATCTGATTCCTATTGCAAAGATCCATGAACATCAAAATATATATATATATATATATATATATATATATATATATATATATATATATATATATATATATATATATATATATATATATATATATATATATATATATATATATATATATATATATATATATATATATGCAACAAGTAATATAAAGTGATAAAATATCAAATAATATAATAAGAAAAAAAAATACATATCATGTCACATGTGTCATAACTCACATGATTAGCTTGTAAGGCATCTATGACTAGCAATATCTGCACCTCTACTTATGGTAATATCCACCATATGTGTGTGACCCTCTAGGCTTGATACTGAGCTGACCGTGAGTCAATCCTATCAGAACTCATTTTGACTCAAAACTCCTTCTGATATAATGAATTATTATCTCCATAATAATTCACTCGACTCATCGACTATAGACGTACTAGGCCACTATGTCATAGTCCTCAAACGATACAGGAGATCTAATCTATTAAACTTGTCTGTCCAGTTACCATATGTTTATAGTCCCTCATCTATCAAATATCCCAAAGATCGTATATTGGACATGGTAATGTCAAGCCTATATGGAATCCTGTAAGAGTCTCATTCTAATCGGATTCTCCTCGAGAACTTATTCTTTCTCAATCCGAACGACACTAGCTAGAACTTTTGTTTGAGCGAGCATGCATGAGATATTTCTCTTACGATACTGAGAGTGGATGATCATCTATTGATACTCGGTTGCCTTTGTAAGATTGGCTATCATTCCCGAGAAACAGTTGTATCAGATTTAAAACTTCCAAACTTGTAAGTCTGGTGTTGAAAAATAGAGTAATTATACAATACATCTTTGGTGTCTCAAGTATAAGAATTAGACATACAATTGAGACTACAAAATTATTGTCTAACGTCAAATATAATTAACCATCCAATTTTTAATAAGTGAATCAATCGGTGAACTCATTCTCTAATGAGTACATGTATTGTATCTCTAGTGTCCTCACACAAGCGACTATGAGACAAATCGCCACAATCATATGAACGAGTATATAGCGCATTAATCTATATAATTATCTCGATTTCCTTCTCAAGTAACTTATAACATGATTTAGGATTTATGTTTAAAGGCGAATCGATCTCAATATCATGATCTCATCACGATACGATTCTCAATGTATACATATGTATACATATATATGTATATATATATATGTATACATATATACATATATATATATACATAAATACATATATATAAATATATACATACATACATGTAGATATATATATATATATGTACATATATATATATATATATATATATATATATATATATATATATATATATATGTATATGTATATATATATATGTATATATATATATATATATATATATATATGTATATATATATATATGTATATATATATATATGTATATATATATATATATACATATGTATATGTATATGTATATGTATATGTATATATATAAACATATACATATACATATATATATATACATATACATATGTATATAATATATATATATATATATATATATATATATATATATGTATATATATATATATGTATATATATATATGTATATATATATATATATGTATATATATATGTACATGTATATATATATATACATATATATATATGTACATATATATATATATACATATATATATATATATATACATATATATATATATATGTATATATATATATATATATATATACATATATATATATATGTATATATATATATACATATACATATATTTATATATACATATATACATATACGTATATATATTTATATATACATATACATATACATATACATATACATATATACATATACATATGTATATATATATATGTATATTTATATATATATATATATATATATATATGTATATATATATATATATACATATATATATATATATATATATACATATATATATATATATATATATATACATATATATATATATATATATATATATATATATATATATATGTTGAATCTCGTATTTTGATGATGAAACTACTTGATATATGTTTATGATTTAATCTGCGTTTTGAGTGACGCAGGATGCTTCGATCAGGATGAGACAATTAAAGCAGGAAAATCATATTGTGCCGAAGGAACATGTCAGAAGATTGGACGTCGGGCCGGTGGATCGGTCGGCGTATCGACAGAAGGCTTCGGGCCGTGGACTCGGGCATCGGGCCAAGAAGAGCGGGTATTGTGCCAAGGATATCGGAGTTGCGGAGTCAACTGGCCGATTGGGCAATAGGCTGCACGAGAGGACGATGCGCCGAAGAATCGGACGAAGCGTCGAGGGACCAATGACATGTCGGACAACTTGGTTAATTGCTTAGGATTAATTGTCTCGATTGAAGTTTTATTTTGTTGTGCAGGATTAACTATGATAACGATGAAGACATAAAGCGAAACAAAGTGTCGGAGTCAAGCGCGAAGGATTTGTTGCGAGTTCGAGAGTTCGACGGAAGTCCGAAGATTCGTTGGGAGTTCGCGGAGCTCGCCGAGAAAGATCGGAGCTTGCCGAAGAAGCTCGTTGGAACTCGCTAAGAACAAATCGTGAAGTCTAGGAGCTTGCCGGGAGTCCGCAGAATGGTTTCCGAGAGTTCATCGGAAGACCGCCGGAAGTTTGCCGGAAGCTCGCTAGAAGAAGTCTTGACTTGCGGACTTTGTAATAGCTTAGAAAATGTCTTTAAATTCATAGTTAGCACGTTAATTAGGGTTAGGATTAGGTGTTAATCCTATAACCCAAGTAGGGGCCAATTAGGCCCAAGTTCGGACTGGTTTGGACCAAGTTTGGAGCCAAACCATGTGAGCTGGAATAGTGAAGAGGTGCCACCTCTCCAGCTTGGAGGTAGCACCGCCCAGGCTATGTCTTCCTGCGAGGTTGGGAGGTGCAACCGCCCCAGCCAGGAGGTGCAACCGCCCCAGGCAGGAGGTGCAACCGCCTGGGCTGTGGGGTTGGGAGGTGCAACCGCCCCAGCCAAGAGGTTGCACCGCCAGAGCTCAAGTTCCGAGCTCTGCCAGGCGATGCAACCACCGAGCTCAGTCTTCGAGCTCTGGCAGAGAGGTGCATCAGCCTGAGCTAAGTCTCGAGCTCTGCCAGGTGATGCATTCACCAAGCTCAGTCTTCGAGCTCTGGCAGAGAGGTGCATCAGCCTGAGCTCAGTTTCGAGCTCTCCCAGGTGATGCAACCACCGAGCTCAGATTTCGAGCTCTGCCAGGTGATGCAACCACCAAGCTCAGTCTTCGAGCTCTGCCAGGTGATGCAACCATCGAGCTCAGTCTTCGAGCTATGGCAGAGAAGAGCAATCGGCTGAGCTCAGTCTTCGAGCTCTGCCAGGCGGTGCCACCTCTCCAGTTGAGAGGTGCAACCGCCTGATCCCAGAATTCTGGGATTTGATCGATTTGATCGTTTTGAGCTCGAATTTTGAATTGGGTTGGGGCCTATAAATACCCCACCCATTCAGCACTGAAAAGAGAATAGACCTACACCGAAATCTTGATCTTTTCTGTGATTCTAAGAGTTCAAAAGTGTTGTAAAGCCTTTAAGTCTCCTCCTTCTGTTCTTCAAGTTTTCAGTTGTAAAGTGAGGAGAGAAAGGTCTGTAAAGGTTGTCTCCTAAGCCTGTCAAAAGGAGAGAAATTGTAAGAGGGAAGTTTGGCCTTCGCCCATTGAAGGAAGGCACCTAGTTGACGTCGGCAACCTCATCGGTGGAGGAAGCCAAAAGTGGAGTAGGTCAAGGCTGACCGAACCACTCTAAATCTCTGGTTTGCGTTTATTTTCGAGCACTTTATCATTACTGCAAACCTCCCTCATCTCTACTGCTCTCTGCGCTTTCACGAACAAATTCTAAGTGCTGTTCTTCCAAATCTGCATTCAGACGTAAATTCGTATTTTCATACATTACAGTTTACGTTTACGTTTGATTCTGCAGAACTGTTTTCCGTGCTTTTACGAACGAGCTTCTTTGCAGTTTACGCTTACATTTTAATCCTATTAATAACTGCAATCTGTCCTCTATGATTTTACGAACGAGTTTCAACATTTAGACGCAAAACTGCATTCAGACGTAAATCGGCTTTTCTCGCTCAATCGTCAGATTTCAGTTCACGTTTACGTCTTGATTTCAACTGCATACTGCCTTCTGCGAGTATACAAACAAGTTTCAAAGTTTAGACGTAAATCTGCGTTTAGACGTAAATATGCGTTTAGACGTAAAACTACGTTTAGACGTAAATCTGCGTTTAGACGTAAAACTGCGTTTAGACGTAAAACTGCGTTTAGACGTAAATCTGCGTTTAGACGTAAATCTGCGTTTAGACGTAAATCTGCATTTAGACGTAAATCTGAGTTTAGACGCAAAACTGCGCTTAGACGCAAAACTGCGCTTAAACGCAATCTGCGCTTAGACGCAAACTGCACTTAGATACAAATTGAGAATTTGCTTTTGCATCATAATAGTTTTTGAACGAACGCAGCTTTTGGTTTTTAAATTAATATAAGATTTCCGCTGCACTAATTCACCCCCCCCCTCTTAGTGCTCTCGATCCTAACAATTGGTATCAGAGCGGGGTATTTCTCATTTCGGATTTACACCCGAGAGAAATGACTTTTCAAGAGGGCTGTTCGGTCTTTCGTCCACCGTTCTTTAACGGATTGGACTACACTTATTGGAAAACTCGAATGAGAGTTTTCTTAATTTCTCTAAATCTGGATTTATGGAATATCATTGAAAACGGTTTTCAACTTCCCTCCAAACCGATGAACGAATGGTCGGTTTTGGAGAAGAAGAATTTTTCTTTAAACACAAAGGCTATGAATGCCTTATTTTGCGCATTGGACAAAAATGAGTTCAATCGGATTTCTACGTGTGAAACGGCTTTCGATATTTGGCGCACTCTTGAAATCACGCACGAGGGAACTAGTAGAGTCAAAGACTCGAAAGTTAATATTCTACTGCTTGATTTCGAGCTTTTTCATATGAAACCAAGCGAAACCGTTGTTGACATGTACACCCGTTTTACGGATGTCGTCAATGGTTTAAAATCACTTGGTAAAAGCTTTTCGGATTTTGAACTCGTTAACAAAGTTTTGCGCTCACTTTCTAAAACTTGGGATTCAAAAGTAACTGCTATTCAAGAATCAAAAAACTTGAACCATTTTCCACTTGAAGAACTAATTGGTTCATTGATCACATATGAAATGACGTGCAATGCACGTGAAGAACTTGAGAACCACCTTCCAAAGAACAGGAAGGATTTGGAACTCTGGACAAATGAATGCCACTTGAGCGATGACTCAAGTAATGAGGACAATGATGAACAAACCAACCTTCCAAAGAACAGGAAGGATTTGGGACATAGAACATTTGAAGACCACTCGAGCATAAGCTCAAGTGATGGTGAACTTAAAATGAAACGAAAATTAAAAAGCAAAAAGAATGGAACTACTTGCTTTAAACGCAAGAAGAAGAACAAAAATTGGGATGAATCGAGCTCCTCCGAAGAAGAGAAAGTCAACAAAAGCAAGGCGGCAAACTACGCCTTAACAGCCTACAATGATGAGGTAATCAAAATCCCCCTAATTTACTTCGAAATTACATGATGCTTTTGATGATGCACTTTTTTAAAAAATTTTTTTGAAAATTATATTTTTAATAATTTAACAATGAAAATGCAAAAATATGATCATGCTTGTAATCTCGAAAATGATAATGAAAATTGCATGTCTCATGTTAATGCAAGATAGAAATCTAATGATTTTACACCTAGTGAGATTAATCTTATGTGCTTGAGAAGCAAGAATATATATTTTGATCATTTTCATATTGCTTTTCAATAACGATACATGGCTTTTGTCTGGAAGGCTTGATATTTTTCATTGTCTTTGTTTATTAAATATAATGTATGGTTTTGACATAAGAATAAAGATTTGAGCATGCTATTATAAAGTCAATCATAAATTAAAATTAAAGAAGTTTTAGGCATTTATAAGAATCATTCAAAATTATCTTCAATGAAACCTTGCTTAATGTTGCAATGAAAATATTAAAGTTATACTTGATGATTTCAGATTTGACAAATGCTACACTTTAAATATGAATCATTCTTCAATCAGATTAAATGCTTCAATCATTTTTCTAACTCTAGAGTTCTCGATTTTGGTGAAATACAAGTGATAAATTCATTTATGATATCTTGTAAATCACTTGAATTATGAATGAGTTTTTCTTTTTTATGATGTGTTAAAAGAATCACTTAAAAAGAAAATGTTTTTCCCATTTTATCGAGATTAATGATTTCATGATATTATGTGAATCTCGAAACTAATTTTGATGAAATAGTAATAACGTTATTCATGTTATGAATCTTAAAAATGATAATATGCTTCATGTGATAATATGAATACATGAAACACTTATGATATTCTGTGTATTCATAAAATATTTATCTCATCATCCAATAACTCTTCTTGATATTCCTTATGAGATGAAATGAAATAATGCATGAAATTCAAATGAGGAGTTAATGATCATGCATAATAAGATGTAATGAATTCTAGATACCATCGTTTGAATATCTATGATCATGCTGCCAAAATGATGTATCATGAATGCTTGAATATCATGTTTGATATGCTCATGATGAAGATTGATTTTTCGGTATCATGCATAAATTTTTTGAAATGTAATGTTAATAAACTTGTGCATTGAAACTATAATGATGCACAAATAAGAATGATTACTTACCTTTGTCATGATTTAGAAATTGATGTAAAGGGTTTTTCCCTTGTTGACAATGACAAAGGGGGAGATAGCTAGCTTGTACAAGTCAAGAAGATGAAAAAACTTGATTGCTAGCTTGCCTATCTCAAGAGGCAAAAATGCTAACTTGCACATCTAGCAAAACTTGACAAATTTGCATATATCAAGAAGCAAGAGTTGCTTTCTTGAACATCTCAAAATTGCTAGCTTGCGGGCCTTAAAATGTACAAACTTTTTGCTAGCTTGTATATGGTAAACCTGCTATCATACTATCATGATGATGAGTATGTCTTATCTTTATGATTGAATTTGAAAAACAATGGCAAAAATACATCTTAATGATTGAACGTGTTAAAATTATTTTTCGAACCTTCTTGATTGAATGATTGAATCACTTGACTGGCATAATGATTTTACACAATTACATGTTGAAAATTATGTGCTTGAATACAAAACTTCCATGATAACAAGCATGCTTTACCTTCATGATTGTAATTGAATATCTATAGCAAAACCTTGTTCGAATGGAAGAAAGACTCAAATTTCATTTTCGGATTCTCTTGAGTCTAACATATCAAGTTCACTCTCTTCCAAACTTAACAAGCATATGCCATATCAAGTTTAGTTCATATCATTAATTTTTGACATATGTAATTGACTAGCAAATACATCTCTCATACACACATTATGTGAAAAATATTTTTTTGAGAAATGGATTTGATGAATATGGATGAAAGTGTTTTTACTTGCAAGGATTTATTTCACATACATAACAACAAGCACTTATGCTTAAAATTTGCTTATATCGTTCTCCGTTTTGTTGATGACAAAGGGGGAGAAATATATGAATTGATGCCATGAACACTGATGCTAGGCTTGCATCATCAAGAGATATATGAATTGATATGATTGCCATATTTGCAATGCTTGCATCATTAAGAGATATATGAATTGATGCCATGATTACCAAACTTGTATTATGCCATGTTTTCATCATGCGTTAAGATATCAAGAACTTGTATCGTAATTTTACGCGTTGATATCCTACCATGTGATGAAATGCTATAATTGATAAACACTTGAAATGTTTGCATTATGATATCAAAAGCCTACATCGCAATTTTTTCATGTTGGTATTTGATATTAGCAAACTTGCATGATGATAAAACTTGATATTATGATTTTCATGCAATGAGTTGAACCAATATCACACACACTTGATTGTAGTACTTCTCCTTTTTGTTGATGACAAAGGGGGAGAAGTATGTTGATGACATGACATGTGATGCATAAGTTTATGCATAAGTTCATGTTGACGTGTTGCAAGTATTCATGATGAATATTGCAATGACTTGAATTCAGTTTGAATTCAAGGTTCTATCAATATGGCATATTGATAGGGGGAGTTTGTTTAAACTCCGGGAGTTAAGTTTAACTCTGTCATCAAGTGGTTGTCATCATCAAAAAGGGGGAGATTGTTGAATCTCGTATTTTGATGATGAAACTACTTGATATATGTTTATGATTTAATCTGCGTTTTGAGTGACGTAGGATGCTTCGATCAGGATGAGACAATTAAAGCAGGAAAATCATATTGTGCCGAAGGAACATGTCAGAAGATTGGACGTCGGGCCGGTGGATCGGTCGGCGTATCGACAGAAGGCTTCGGGCCGTGGACTCGGGCATCGGGCCAAGAAGAGCGGGTATTGTGCCAAGGATATCGGAGTTGCGGAGTCAACTGGCCGATTGGGCAATAGGCTGCACGAGATGACGATGCGCCGAAGAATCGGACGAAGCGTCGAGGGACCAATGACATGTCGGACAACTTGGTTAATTGCTTAGGATTAATTGTCTCGATTGAAGTTTTGTTTTGTTGTGCAGGATTAACTATGATAACGATGAAGACATAAAGCGAAACAAAGTGTCGGAGTCAAGCGCGAAGGATTTGTTGCGAGTTCGAGAGTTCGACGGAAGTCCGAAGATTCGTTGGGAGTTCGCGGAGCTCGCCGAGAAAGATCGGAGCTTGCCGAAGAAGCTCGTTGGAACTCGCTAAGAACAAATCGTGAAGTCTAGGAGCTTGCCGGGAGTCCGCAGAATGGTTTCCGAGAGTTCATCGGAAGACCGCCGAAAGTTTGCCGGAAGCTCGCTAGAAGAAGTCTTGACTTGCGGACTTTGTAATAGCTTAGAAAATGTCTTTAAATTCATAGTTAGCACGTTAATTAGGGTTAGGATTAGGTGTTAATCCTATAACCCAAGTAGGGGCCAATTAGGCCCAAGTTCGGACTGGTTTGGACCAAGTTTGGAGCCAAACCATGTGAGCTGGAATAGTGAAGAGGTGCCACCTCTCCAGCTTGGAGGTAGCACCGCCCAGGCTATGTCTTCCTGCGAGGTTGGGAGGTGCAACCGCCCCAGCCAGGAGGTGCAACCGCCCCAGGCAGGAGGTGCAACCGCCTGGGCTGTGGGGTTGGGAGGTGCAACCGCCCCAGCCAAGAGGTTGCACCGCCAGAGCTCAAGTTCCGAGCTCTGCCAGGCGATGCAACCACCGAGCTCAGTCTTCGAGCTCTGGCAGAGAGGTGCATCAGCCTGAGCTAAGTCTCGAGCTCTGCCAGGTGATGCATTCACCAAGCTCAGTCTTCGAGCTCTGGCAGAGAGGTGCATCAGCCTGAGCTCAGTTTCGAGCTCTCCCAGGTGATGCAACCACCGAGCTCAGATTTCGAGCTCTGCCAGGTGATGCAACCACCAAGCTCAGTCTTCGAGCTCTGCCAGGTGATGCAACCATCGAGCTCAGTCTTCGAGCTATGGCAGAGAAGAGCAATCGGCTGAGCTCAGTCTTCGAGCTCTGCCAGGCGGTGCCACCTCTCCAGTTGAGAGGTGCAACCGCCTGATCCCAGAATTCTGGGATTTGATCGATTTGATCGTTTTGAGCTCGAATTTTGAATTGGGTTGGGGCCTATAAATACCCCACCCATTCAGCACTGAAAAGAGAATAGACCTACACCGAAATCTTGATCTTTTCTGTGATTCTAAGAGTTCAAAAGTGTTGTAAAGCCTTTAAGTCTCCTCCTTCTGTTCTTCAAGTTTTCAGTTGTAAAGTGAGGAGAGAAAGGTCTGTAAAGGTTGTCTCCTAAGCCTGTCAAAAGGAGAGAAATTGTAAGAGGGAAGTTTGGCCTTCGCCCATTGAAGGAAGGCACCTAGTTGACGTCGGCAACCTCATCGGTGGAGGAAGCCAAAAGTGGAGTAGGTCAAGGCTGACCGAACCACTCTAAATCTCTGGTTTGCGTTTATTTTCGAGCACTTTATCATTACTGCAAACCTCCCTCATCTCTACTGCTCTCTGCGCTTTCATGAACAAATTCTAAGTGCTGTTCTTCCAAATCTGCATTCAGACGTAAATTCGTATTTTCATACATTACAGTTTACGTTTACGTTTGATTCTGCAGAACTGTTTTCCGTGCTTTTACGAACGAGCTTCTTTGCAGTTTACGCTTACATTTTAATCCTATTAATAACTGCAATCTGTCCTCTATGATTTTACGAACGAGTTTCAACATTTAGACGCAAAACTGCATTCAGACGTAAATCGGCTTTTCTCGCTCAATCGTCAGATTTCAGTTCACGTTTACGTCTTGATTTCAACTGCATACTGCCTTCTGCGAGTATACAAACAAGTTTCAAAGTTTAGACGTAAATCTGCGTTTAGACGTAAATATGCGTTTAGACGTAAAACTACGTTTAGACGTAAATCTGCGTTTAGACGTAAAACTGCGTTTAGACGTAAAACTGCGTTTAGACGTAAATCTGCGTTTAGACGTAAATCTGCGTTTAGACGTAAATCTGCATTTAGACGTAAATCTGAGTTTAGACGCAAAACTGCGCTTAGACGCAAAACTGCGCTTAAACGCAATCTGCGCTTAGACGCAAACTGCACTTAGATACAAATTGAGAATTTGCTTTTGCATCATAATAGTTTTTGAACGAACGCAGCTTTTGGTTTTTAAATTAATATAAGATTTCCGCTGCACTAATTCACCCCCCCCCTCTTAGTGCTCTCGATCCTAACAATTGGTATCAGAGCGGGGTATTTCTCATTTCGGATTTACACCCGAGAGAAATGACTTTTCAAGAGGGCTGTTCGGTCTTTCGTCCACCGTTCTTTAACGGATTGGACTACACTTATTGGAAAACTCGAATGAGAGTTTTCTTAATTTCTCTAAATCTGGATTTATGGAATATCATTGAAAACGGTTTTCAACTTCCCTCCAAACCGATGAACGAATGGTCGGTTTTGGAGAAGAAGAATTTTTCTTTAAACACAAAGGCTATGAATGCCTTATTTTGCGCATTGGACAAAAATGAGTTCAATCGGATTTCTACGTGTGAAACGGCTTTCGATATTTGGCGCACTCTTGAAATCACGCACGAGGGAACTAGTAGAGTCAAAGACTCGAAAGTTAATATTCTACTGCTTGATTTCGAGCTTTTTCATATGAAACCAAGCGAAACCGTTGTTGACATGTACACCCGTTTTACGGATGTCGTCAATGGTTTAAAATCACTTGGTAAAAGCTTTTCGGATTTTGAACTCGTTAACAAAGTTTTGCGCTCACTTTCTAAAACTTGGGATTCAAAAGTAACTGCTATTCAAGAATCAAAAAACTTGAACCATTTTCCACTTGAAGAACTAATTGGTTCATTGATCACATATGAAATGACGTGCAATGCACGTGAAGAACTTGAGAACCACCTTCCAAAGAACAGGAAGGATTTGGAACTCTGGACAAATGAATGCCACTTGAGCGATGACTCAAGTAATGAGGACAATGATGAACAAACCAACCTTCCAAAGAACAGGAAGGATTTGGGACATAGAACATTTGAAGACCACTCGAGCATAAGCTCAAGTGATGGTGAACTTAAAATGAAACGAAAATTAAAAAGCAAAAAGAATGGAACTACTTGCTTTAAACGCAAGAAGAAGAACAAAAATTGGGATGAATCGAGCTCCTCCGAAGAAGAGAAAGTCAACAAAAGCAAGGCGGCAAACTACGCCTTAACAGCCTACAATGATGAGGTAATCAAAATCCCCCTAATTTACTTCGAAATTACATGATGCTTTTGATGATGCACTTTTTTAAAAAATTTTTTTGAAAATTATATTTTTAATAATTTAACAATGAAAATGCAAAAATATGATCATGCTTGTAATCTCGAAAATGATAATGAAAATTGCATGTCTCATGTTAATGCAAGATAGAAATCTAATGATTTTACACCTAGTGAGATTAATCTTATGTGCTTGAGAAGCAAGAATATATATTTTGATCATTTTCATATTGCTTTTCAATAACGATACATGGCTTTTGTCTGGAAGGCTTGATATTTTTCAT
The DNA here is from genome assembly GCF_036884655.1 of Musa acuminata AAA Group. NCBI lineage: Eukaryota > Viridiplantae > Streptophyta > Magnoliopsida > Zingiberales > Musaceae > Musa > Musa acuminata. The sequence goes on along the minus strand of NC_088333.1, from coordinate 36,255,760 downwards.
TGTCTTTGTTTATTAAATATAATGTATGGTTTTGACATAAGAATAAAGATTTGAGCATGCTATTATAAAGTCAATCATAAATTAAAATTAAAGAAGTTTTAGGCATTTATAAGAATCATTCAAAATTATCTTCAATGAAACCTTGCTTAATGTTGCAATGAAAATATTAAAGTTATACTTGATGATTTCAGATTTGACAAATGCTACACTTTAAATATGAATCATTCTTCAATCAGATTAAATGCTTCAATCATTTTTCTAACTCTAGAGTTCTCGATTTTGGTGAAATACAAGTGATAAATTCATTTATGATATCTTGTAAATCACTTGAATTATGAATGAGTTTTTCTTTTTTATGATGTGTTAAAAGAATCACTTAAAAAGAAAATGTTTTTCCCATTTTATCGAGATTAATGATTTCATGATATTATGTGAATCTCGAAACTAATTTTGATGAAATAGTAATAACGTTATTCATGTTATGAATCTTAAAAATGATAATATGCTTCATGTGATAATATGAATACATGAAACACTTATGATATTCTGTGTATTCATAAAATATTTATCTCATCATCCAATAACTCTTCTTGATATTCCTTATGAGATGAAATGAAATAATGCATGAAATTCAAATGAGGAGTTAATGATCATGCATAATAAGATGTAATGAATTCTAGATACCATCGTTTGAATATCTATGATCATGCTGCCAAAATGATGTATCATGAATGCTTGAATATCATGTTTGATATGCTCATGATGAAGATTGATTTTTCGGTATCATGCATAAATTTTTTGAAATGTAATGTTAATAAACTTGTGCATTGAAACTATAATGATGCACAAATAAGAATGATTACTTACCTTTGTCATGATTTAGAAATTGATGTAAAGGGTTTTTCCCTTGTTGACAATGACAAAGGGGGAGATAGCTAGCTTGTACAAGTCAAGAAGATGAAAAAACTTGATTGCTAGCTTGCCTATCTCAAGAGGCAAAAATGCTAACTTGCACATCTAGCAAAACTTGACAAATTTGCATATATCAAGAAGCAAGAGTTGCTTTCTTGAACATCTCAAAATTGCTAGCTTGCGGGCCTTAAAATGTACAAACTTTTTGCTAGCTTGTATATGGTAAACCTGCTATCATACTATCATGATGATGAGTATGTCTTATCTTTATGATTGAATTTGAAAAACAATGGCAAAAATACATCTTAATGATTGAACGTGTTAAAATTATTTTTCGAACCTTCTTGATTGAATGATTGAATCACTTGACTGGCATAATGATTTTACACAATTACATGTTGAAAATTATGTGCTTGAATACAAAACTTCCATGATAACAAGCATGCTTTACCTTCATGATTGTAATTGAATATCTATAGCAAAACCTTGTTCGAATGGAAGAAAGACTCAAATTTCATTTTCGGATTCTCTTGAGTCTAACATATCAAGTTCACTCTCTTCCAAACTTAACAAGCATATGCCATATCAAGTTTAGTTCATATCATTAATTTTTGACATATGTAATTGACTAGCAAATACATCTCTCATACACACATTATGTGAAAAATATTTTTTTGAGAAATGGATTTGATGAATATGGATGAAAGTGTTTTTACTTGCAAGGATTTATTTCACATACATAACAACAAGCACTTATGCTTAAAATTTGCTTATATCGTTCTCCGTTTTGTTGATGACAAAGGGGGAGAAATATATGAATTGATGCCATGAACACTGATGCTAGGCTTGCATCATCAAGAGATATATGAATTGATATGATTGCCATATTTGCAATGCTTGCATCATTAAGAGATATATGAATTGATGCCATGATTACCAAACTTGTATTATGCCATGTTTTCATCATGCGTTAAGATATCAAGAACTTGTATCGTAATTTTACGCGTTGATATCCTACCATGTGATGAAATGCTATAATTGATAAACACTTGAAATGTTTGCATTATGATATCAAAAGCCTACATCGCAATTTTTTCATGTTGGTATTTGATATTAGCAAACTTGCATGATGATAAAACTTGATATTATGATTTTCATGCAATGAGTTGAACCAATATCACACACACTTGATTGTAGTACTTCTCCTTTTTGTTGATGACAAAGGGGGAGAAGTATGTTGATGACATGACATGTGATGCATAAGTTTATGCATAAGTTCATGTTGACGTGTTGCAAGTATTCATGATGAATATTGCAATGACTTGAATTCAGTTTGAATTCAAGGTTCTATCAATATGGCATATTGATAGGGGGAGTTTGTTTAAACTCCGGGAGTTAAGTTTAACTCTGTCATCAAGTGGTTGTCATCATCAAAAAGGGGGAGATTGTTGAATCTCGTATTTTGATGATGAAACTACTTGATATATGTTTATGATTTAATCTGCGTTTTGAGTGACGTAGGATGCTTCGATCAGGATGAGACAATTAAAGCAGGAAAATCATATTGTGCCGAAGGAACATGTCAGAAGATTGGACGTCGGGCCGGTGGATCGGTCGGCGTATCGACAGAAGGCTTCGGGCCGTGGACTCGGGCATCGGGCCAAGAAGAGCGGGTATTGTGCCAAGGATATCGGAGTTGCGGAGTCAACTGGCCGATTGGGCAATAGGCTGCACGAGATGACGATGCGCCGAAGAATCGGACGAAGCGTCGAGGGACCAATGACATGTCGGACAACTTGGTTAATTGCTTAGGATTAATTGTCTCGATTGAAGTTTTGTTTTGTTGTGCAGGATTAACTATGATAACGATGAAGACATAAAGCGAAACAAAGTGTCGGAGTCAAGCGCGAAGGATTTGTTGCGAGTTCGAGAGTTCGACGGAAGTCCGAAGATTCGTTGGGAGTTCGCGGAGCTCGCCGAGAAAGATCGGAGCTTGCCGAAGAAGCTCGTTGGAACTCGCTAAGAACAAATCGTGAAGTCTAGGAGCTTGCCGGGAGTCCGCAGAATGGTTTCCGAGAGTTCATCGGAAGACCGCCGAAAGTTTGCCGGAAGCTCGCTAGAAGAAGTCTTGACTTGCGGACTTTGTAATAGCTTAGAAAATGTCTTTAAATTCATAGTTAGCACGTTAATTAGGGTTAGGATTAGGTGTTAATCCTATAACCCAAGTAGGGGCCAATTAGGCCCAAGTTCGGACTGGTTTGGACCAAGTTTGGAGCCAAACCATGTGAGCTGGAATAGTGAAGAGGTGCCACCTCTCCAGCTTGGAGGTAGCACCGCCCAGGCTATGT